>NW_022639796.1:49600-54703 GCF_010583005.1 Odontomachus brunneus | reverse complement strand
CACAGGTTAATAATAACATTAAGATAAATATAGTTTATTAGTAAAAAATTATTTGATGTACTTCTTCAATTTTTAGTTATGTTTAGAAATCATTGTTAGAAAAAAATGTTTCACGAAATTATAAACTATACAGCAAAAATTGTGATACATTTTTCAGATATCTTGCAACAGGGAATTCAGTAGCAAGTATTGCATTTTCTTTTCGAGTTGAGCAATCAACTGTTAGACAGTTAATGAAAGAAGTATGTTTAGTTATTGTTAATATATTACAACCTCTATATTTAGCATGTCCGACTGAAGAACAGTAGAAGAATATTGCTGATGGATACTGGAACCGATGGAATATGCCTAACTGCTTTGGAGCTATTGACGGGAAACACATAGTTTTGCGATGTCCTCTTAATTCTGGAAGCTTGTATTTTAATTATAAGAAACAATTCAGCATTGTTCTTATGGCAATATCTGATCATTTATATAGATTAATTTAGTTGATATAGGAGTCTATGGAGGAAATAGTGACAGAGGTATTTTTGAATCGTCAATTGTTAGAAAATATTTAAAAAATAATGGGCTTAATTTGCCCACATCACGCGCTTATCATCCCGGAAGTAATATTTTTATGCCTGGATTTTTTATCGCAGATGCTGCATTTCCATTATGTACTCGTATAATGATCCATCAGCAATATTCTTCCACTGTTCTTCAGTTGGACATGTTAAATATAGAGGTTGTAATGTATTAACAATAACTAGACACACTTCTTTCATTAACTGTCTAACAGTAGACTGCCCAACTCGAAAAAAATGCAATACTTGCTATTGAATTCCCTGTTGCAAGATATCTGAAAAATGTAACACAATTTTTGCTATATATTTTATAATTTCGTGAAACATTTTTTTCTAACAGTGATTTCTAAACATAACTAAAAATTTAAGAAGTAGTTACATCAAACAATTTTTTACTAATAAACTATATTTACCTTAATGTTATTATTAACCTGTGTTCCGGAGACAGAGCTTTCTTAGTTTTTTTTATCAAATAAAGTCTTAGCATGGTTGATAACTTGTTAAAATGTTAAACATTCATTCTGACATATTTGACAACCATGTCTTCATCAGTTTTTAATTCTTGAAACAGATTTTCATTTTCCTCGCTGTTTTCTCTGTTGATTAATTGGTCTCACGAGCCATCTTCTATTTAGCCATCTTTTGTGTGTTTTTCTCCGTTTTAGTCTCATATAATAAATTAAAAGTAATGACAACAATAAACATTTTAACTTTATAGACTTTGATGTTTTCATATTTGTTGACTTGAGAACCTAAAATTTTATTTCAATATTTATATGTCAAACATATTCTATACATAGTGTTGGAAAGAAGTTATAACGCAATGTTTATAATTTTTTATAGATACATTTAACAGTTTAGTAAAATTAATATGTGCTCAATATAGACATTTCTAATTATGACTACAAAGAAAAATTATTATTGTTTCTTTACTTATTGTTCAATAATTTGATTTAATTACCTTTGTCACAGAACCTCTATATTCCTTCGTAACGTAACATAAAATTTTCGTACGTTCAGCTTATGTCTCACGTAACGTAAGGTTGTCACGTAAGGTGGCATAAAGCCCATTCTACAATTGCGTGAACGTGGTTGTAAGTGGTTGTAAGTGATTACGACGGGTGTATATCAGTTGGACACAGGGTAATTGGACACAGTCCAATCACAAGTCGCTGTTCCAAGGGACCCTACAAATGTCTCTAATCACACGGTGCTGTGTCCAAATGCACCGTGTCCAAGTGCACCGCTCCCGACAACCAATCAGAATAAAGCAATCAGTGAATAAAACATTCGAATTGGTTGACTCTTAAGCCCATTCTACAATTGCGTGAACGTGGATGTAAGTGGTTGTAAGTGATTACGACAACCAATCAGAATAAAGCAATCAGTGAATAAAACATTCGGATTGGTTGACTCTTACGTTCACGACTACGCTTACGCAATTGTAGAATGGGCTTTACGTTCACGACTACGCTTACCCAATTGTAGAATGGGCTTAAAGAGCTACGGCAATGTTCGTGCGCTGGCCTTTAGGCTGGAAGCACAGGCTTTTGTATAACGCATAACGCATAAGTGAATCAACCAATCAGAGACTTTTATTTCCCTCTCCAGGATAAAAGTGAATAACTCTGATTGATTAATTTCTTTATGTGTTATGCATTATGCGTTATGCAAAAGTCTGTGCTCAAGCTCTTAAGCCCGTATCAGACTACTAACTGCGCAGGCCGACTACGACTGCCGACTCACAATGGACCAATCACAGTGAGGCGCCAACTCCGCGCCTCACTGTGATTGGCCCATTGTGAGTCGACAGTCGTAGTCGGCAGTCGGGTCGGCCTGTGCAGTTGGTAGTCTGATACGGGCTTTAGAAGTAAGAAGTTGTTATAAACTACAAAAATACTAGATGGTCGTGCCTATCATAATTTTCGGCCTTAGTGGATATAACTCTAAAGCCCATTCTACAATTGCGTGAACGTGGATGTAAGTGGTTGTAAGTGATTACGACACCAATCAGAGTAAAGCAATCAGTGAATAAAACATTCGGATTGGTTGACTCTTACGTTCACGACTACGCTTACGCAATTGTAGAATGGGCTTAAGGGTGCTATTTCACGTGTTGTACGACAAGCTTTTCGGATACGTTTATTAGTTAGCGAATAGAGTATCTCTAGGTTCTCTGTTCGTCAACCAATGAACGTATCCAAAAAGCTTGTCGTACGACATACGAAATATCAGCCTAACTCTAATTGTCGTAAACACCCATTAACAGAGAAATAACGAGTACGAGTATAGAATAGTACAACGGTTATATGGCCATTAAAGGCGTATATATGCCATCCCTGGTAAAAATTGTTCTCATAATTTTTCATACAATTTTTTATATTATTATTTTTTTTAATGTTATTACGTCATTAAATCTGAACAATTTAACCGTCATGCAATAAGTACTGAAGCCAGCAGCACCGAATAAAATATTAGTCTCGCTATGTAAATAACTTTTACAGAATTTTTGTGATGGTTTATTTGAAAATATATCATGTTTCGATTTTGATAAAACTTAATACAATCTGAACGGGACAATCGACCAAATTCGCACATGTAAAAGTACAATATTTTATTAACATGATGGAAAAATGTCATTATCTTCTATTTTATTGCAGTAATTTTCTATACAGTCCTTGGTAGAAAATTAATTTCGAATTATCGTGCCGGTCTCTCTTACGTTATTTATACGCTAAACGGTTTCGTCTATATTTTGCGGTTTAAAAGGCGAACAAACTATAAGATTTTTCTTTCTTAAACCCTTAATTGTCCACTTAAAGTTCCCTTATAGAAATATCATTGATAATTACTTATTTTCAGTATTAAAAATACTGGATAATAAGTAATTGTCAATGATTCTTAATATGATATTTCTATAAGGGAACTTTAAGTGGACAATACAAAGTGGGAGCATTCCGATTGCCTACAGTACGATTGAGCACCACCAATCGATGAAAAGAATTATCTAGTGAATTACCAGATCGAACCAATCATTATAATCTGTGTCCAATTGTACCGTGATCAATCGGATCCCACACAAACAAAGCACTTTTTATCAAGTGAGGAATTGGCGTAGTGTCTAAGGGCCATCACACACAAAATTACATAGATGCATATGCATAACATAAAATCGTGAACCAATAAGCATCGAATATTAAGTCGCCATATTGATGATTAATGCTTAATATTTGATGTTCATTGGTCCATACGATCTTATGCTGTGCATATGCGTCTATGTAATCTTGTGTGCGATAGCCTTAAGGCGATGGACGATTATCCAAAAGATGTCTTCGGTTCAAGTTCGAATTTCATTAGAGAAAATTTTAAAAATTATGAAAAAATAATATAGAAAACTTTTTTTTCATTGTATTTTACGAGTATTTATGAGAAAGCGCTTATTCTATGAGTAATTATGAAAAATTATAAGAAAATTTTCTAACAAAAATTTAATTGAAGAACGACAGAATCTGCACGCAACCCTTATAGAAATATCATACTAAGAATCATTGATAATTACTTATTTTCAGTATTAAAAATACTGAATAATAAGCAATTATCAATGATTCTTAGTATGATATTTCTATAAGGAAATCTGTCGCCAATTTGCCGTCAGAGTCTGTCGACAGGCTCTGTGCGCAATCTGCCGCCAATCTGTTGTCAGAGTCTCTTCGCAGATTCTCCCTTATAGAAATATCATACTAAGAATCATTGATTAATTACTTATTTTCAGTATTAAAAGTACAGTATTTAGTAATATTCTGTGATTCAAATAGAGTTTTTAGTACTCAAGTATTTCAATATTTAATGTTACAAATCCTACCTTATGATTGATTTCAATACTTAAATATTGATATGAAAGGGTATATATCAGTTGGACACGGGGCAATTGGACACAGTCCAATCACAAGTCGCTGTTCCCTACAAATGTCTCTAATCATACGGTGCTGTGATTGGCTGTGTCCAAATGCACCGTGTCCAAGTGCACCGCTCCCGATATGTAATGGACTTCGTCCAGTGATAAAATACTTACGCAGAACATTGTCAATATTTAAATACTAATATATAATACTTTGCTAAGTGATGAAATACTTACGCAAAGTACTGTTAAGATTTAAAGTTTTAACTCAGACAGCATACAATATTAGTAACCCAGTAAGCAATCTGCGCGCAGACTGACGTCAGACTGTCGACAGGATCTGTCGAATCCGAGCAGGATCTGTCGACAGATCCATAGACATCTGCGTCCCCAATCTGCCGCCAGACTGTTGACAGAATCTGCGAACAGACTCTGACGACAGATTGCGCGCAGAGCCTGTCGACAAACTCTGACGGCAGATTGGCGGCAGATTGCGCGCAGATCCTGTCGTTTCGTAGGTTCTTCAATTAAATTTTCTCAAATTTTTATAATTACTCATAGAATAAGCGCTTTCTCATAAATACTCATAAAATACTATGAAAAAAAAAGTTTTTCTATATTATTTTTTCATAATTTTTA
>NW_022639796.1:49426-49495 GCF_010583005.1 Odontomachus brunneus | reverse complement strand
ATAATTCGAAATTAATTTTTTACCAAGGACTGTATAGAAAATTACTGCAATAAAACAGCAGATAATGAT
>NW_022639796.1:46066-49416 GCF_010583005.1 Odontomachus brunneus | reverse complement strand
AAAATCTTATAGTTTGTTTGCCTTTTAAATCGCAAAATATAGACGAAACCATTTAGCGGATAAATAATGTAAGAGAGACCGGCACGATAATTCGAAATTAATTTTCTACCAAGGACTGTATAGAAAATTACTGCAATAAAACAGCAGATAATGACATTTTTCCATCATGTTAATAAAATACTGTACTTTTCCCTTATAGAAATATCATACTAAGAATCATTGATAATTACTTATTTTCAGTATTAAAAATACTGGATAATAAGTAACTATCAATAATTCTTAGATTCTATGATATTTCTATAAGGGTTACATGTGCGAATTAATTTGGTCGATACTCCCGTTCAGATTGTATTAAGTTTTATCAAAATTGAAGCATAATATAGTTTTAAATAAACCATCAAAAAAATTCTGTAAAAGTTATTTACATAGCGAGACTAATATTTTATTCGGTGCTGCTGCCTTCAGTACTTATTGCATGACGGATAAATCGTTCAGATTTAATGACATAACAACATTAAAAAAAATAATAAGATGAGAAATTGTATGAAAATTTATGAGAACCATTTTTACCAGGGATGACATATGTACGCTTTTAAATGGCCATTTAACCGTTGTACTATTCTATACTTGTACTCGTTTGTCATGCCCCGTGTTGCCGGGACGCGAAAGAGCTCGGAATCGGAGATGCGGGCACGGCAGGATGTGTGGCGGTGAGTAGGAAGGTAGTAAAGTTTGTAGTCGCTACTTGTATTTCATATATAAAAAGGCTTTATTTATAACTGTACTTAGGCGTGTTTAGTTATTACTCCCGAGTTCTTATAATAATGTGCAAACCGCGTGTCGGTTGCGTATGTCGCGGCGAGAGACCGAGGTGTTAAGTCTATGGCGGGCGGTCTTCTCCGCTTTTTTATAATATTGTGTAGTCTTGTCGGAGGAGGTGCCTGGCGAAAGGAGATTACCATATTTGGTAATTATTTGGTGTGGTTCGGCTCGAAGCCCGAAATGCGGAATGTGCAAGGTGATGCTTAGCGCAGCAGTTGCACATCCGCTTCCTTGTTGTAGCGCAGTCGAAATGGTTCCTCCTGAAGTGTTCCGACGGCGCTAATACTGTTCGCGATTATAACACGTTATTTCTCTATTATTGTTGCTTTTTTATAAAAAATAAGTAATACAATTTTAAAATGTAAACATTTTTTTTATTCTATATATGTGTACAATTATTGCACAATATAATTATCTTGACTCCTCTGCAGCAGTTTTACATGGTGTGTATGTGAAACTGTACCATTTAATAACGTACATATGGCCTTTGATAGAATTAAATAGTCTATCTAGGAAACAGTATCTGCGCGCAATCTGCCGTCAGTCTGACGTCAGAGTCTGTCGACAGGCTCTGCGCGCAGTCTGTCACCAATCTGTTGTCAGAGACTGCTAAAACAGTTCTGTGTGCAGTCTGTTGCCATTCTGTCAACAGACACTGTTGACAGACTCTGCGTAAAATCTGCTCGCACAGGTTTGGCTATCTGGGATTTGTATATAATATTTGTATATTTATAAAAAAATTTAATAGGACTTACTCTATTTCAAACCACAATATATTATTACTTAAAATCTTTTAAAAAATAATCTAAGTCAATGAATTGTTTGGACAAAAACTATATCTTATATGGATATCCTAGTAAAAATTTATTCGTTCAATAAATATATAAGATTTCTATAATTTTCTATAAAATATATCTTATGGGGTTTTTGAATGGATGTGACGATCCAGATAAATAACGGATCGTCACGCATCATTTGAAACATGATTTACGGTAAAAACAAATTAGCGCCGAACAACCGCAATGTCAACAAACAGCTTCACTGTTTGTTAAAAACGGGTATAAAAGCCGACAGAAAATTGATATCGGGAGAGATTGATCGGAAAAGCGCCTCTGAGGCACACGACCGACGAGAACTCGAAATTCCTAGAGATCCTAGACATTCCGTCGACCGAAGTGGATACGCGACGTCGACATCCTTTCCCCGATACCGCTCTGCCGACCGAAATGGATACGCGACGTCGGTTTCCTATCCATACACCGCTCCGTCGACCGAAGTGGATACGCGACGTCGACATCCTTTCCCCCTCACGCCACGCCGCTAACACCTACGATTGCGAACGCATACAGGGCGTAAGATACCAGTGACGACGAGCGCCTTTAAACCAGCCCGTTTAAAACCAGGATAAATAATCAGATTAAAGCCGACGAGGCAACGAACTCCAAACGACGAACAATAGCGTATCAGGAAACAATCCCGACCGCGTCCCGCCGGACGCTCGCGCGCCTCGACGCTCGCAGCTGATCGCGAGACGACAACATCGACTCCCGACGAGAGCAAAAACGCGACCACGCGCCAACGGCGTAACGTCGCATGTAAATAATTGTACATAGCTTCAAAATTAGAATATAGTTCCACAGTATTATAACCTACACCACCGCTTTTTATTTCACAAATGAAACCCGGACCGCACCGACTAAGACTATCCCGCACGTAACGCAAGGCCGTTACATGGATATTCGTTTTTTATTAGCGTATGCCTAAAATATTTCAAATACATGATACATCAAAAAATTTTAAACCGTTTCTATAATGTCTTCATATAAAATCTTGCAAATATTTTTACAATATTTCTCAGCAATCGAGATCTTAGCATTACTTCTCAGAATTCTGACCCTTACCGTCCGGATCGTCAAAAAACGGAGCGCGGTATATTGAAATTTCGGTAGAATTCTTCTTATGGAGAAGATTTCACAAACTGCCCAGATAGCACGATGAATTCTTTAAGTGTTCCTAAAATTTTCTCCTTTCCTGAATTGTACTTCCCTTATAGAAATATCGTACTAAGAATCATTGATAATTACTTATTATCCAGTATTTTTAATACTGAAAATAAGTAATTATCAATGATTCTTAGTATGATATTTCTATAAGGGTTCCTTAGGAATTCGTGGAAGAATATTATAAGAATGATTTAGGAAGTTACATGCACTATGATGAGTTCCTCAGAACTTCTTAGAGTATTCATATAGAATTATTTGAACTCAAAAAGATTTCTTCGAATTTAATAAATTGTATTGTATCCACACGAAAGAAAGATCAGAAACTTTGGCCGGGAGGGTGCTGCTCTCTTGTGTGTATCTGTAGATGTCCACTTTTAATGCCATATGAGATGAAAAACATCAGACTCGGCTGGGATCGAACTCGGGTCTTCCGCTTGTGAAGACAACCGCTCTTTCCACTAAGCTATTTAAGACTTCATGTTTGAGACATTTATATACCTAGTGAAAAATAATTCGTTGATTGAT
>NW_022639796.1:42717-46056 GCF_010583005.1 Odontomachus brunneus | reverse complement strand
TATCTTATGGGGTTTTTGAATGGATGTGACGATCCAGATAAATAACGGATCGTCACGCATCATTTGAAACATGATTTACGGTAAAAACAAATTAGCGCCGAACAACCGCAATGTCAACAAACAGCTTCACTGTTTGTTAAAAACGGGTATAAAAGCCGACAGAAAATTGATATCGGGAGAGATTGATCGGAAAAGCGCCTCTGAGGCACACGACCGACGAGAACTCGAAATTCCTAGAGATCCTAGACATTCCGTCGACCGAAGTGGATACGCGACGTCGACATCCTTTCCCCGATACCGCTCTGCCGACCGAAATGGATACGCGACGTCGGTTTCCTATCCATACACCGCTCCGTCGACCGAAGTGGATACGCGACGTCGACATCCTTTCCCCCTCACGCCACGCCGCTAACACCTACGATTGCGAACGCATACAGGGCGTAAGATACCAGTGACGACGAGCGCCTTTAAACCAGCCCGTTTAAAACCAGGATAAATAATCAGATTAAAGCCGACGAGGCAACGAACTCCAAACGACGAACAATAGCGTATCAGGAAACAATCCCGACCGCGTCCCGCCGGACGCTCGCGCGCCTCGACGCTCGCAGCTGATCGCGAGACGACAACATCGACTCCCGACGAGAGCAAAAACGCGACCACGCGCCAACGGCGTAACGTCGCATGTAAATAATTGTACATAGCTTCAAAATTAGAATATAGTTCCACAGTATTATAACCTACACCACCGCTTTTTATTTCACAAATGAAACCCGGACCGCACCGACTAAGACTATCCCGCACGTAACGCAAGGCCGTTACATGGATATTCGTTTTTTATTAGCGTATGCCTAAAATATTTCAAATACATGATACATCAAAAAATTTTAAACCGTTTCTATAATGTCTTCATATAAAATCTTGCAAATATTTTTACAATATTTCTCAGCAATCGAGATCTTAGCATTACTTCTCAGAATTCTGACCCTTACCGTCCGGATCGTCAAAAAACGGAGCGCGGTATATTGAAATTTCGGTAGAATTCTTCTTATGGAGAAGATTTCACAAACTGCCCAGATAGCACGATGAATTCTTTAAGTGTTCCTAAAATTTTCTCCTTTCCTGAATTGTACTTCCCTTATAGAAATATCGTACTAAGAATCATTGATAATTACTTATTATCCAGTATTTTTAATACTGAAAATAAGTAATTATCAATGATTCTTAGTATGATATTTCTATAAGGGTTCCTTAGGAATTCGTGGAAGAATATTATAAGAATGATTTAGGAAGTTACATGCACTATGATGAGTTCCTCAGAACTTCTTAGAGTATTCATATAGAATTATTTGAACTCAAAAAGATTTCTTCGAATTTAATAAATTGTATTGTATCCACACGAAAGAAAGATCAGAAACTTTGGCCGGGAGGGTGCTGCTCTCTTGTGTGTATCTGTAGATGTCCACTTTTAATGCCATATGAGATGAAAAACATCAGACTCGGCTGGGATCGAACTCGGGTCTTCCGCTTGTGAAGACAACCGCTCTTTCCACTAAGCTATTTAAGACTTCATGTTTGAGACATTTATATACCTAGTGAAAAATAATTCGTTGATTGATGTTAAAATGATATCAAATTGACGTCGGTTTGACGATTTCAACGTCTATTTGATGTCTTTTTGAGGTCAATCAACGAATCATTTTTCGCTGGATACTATACTGTTATAACTGTTATACTGTTATATATACTGTTCTAACTGAGCTTTAAATGTAAATAAAGCGCACTTTCAAATATGTAATTCAAAATCCAAAAATAAATAGCTTTCAATGCGATTGAGTTTGTTAGAACTATATATGGATTTTAGAAACATGAATACAAACTTAAGGATAAAATATACTTCGCATAAATATATTTATTATTGATACAGGTGAAAATTTTATATATTAAAAGTTACCCAAGTAACATGGGTGGCTATTTGCCCGCTAACAGTCGGCTTTTTCCACTCGACTTACAGTCGACTGTGTAAAGTCGGTAATTAGCCGACAATTTTAAGTCTGGTACTGGCTGACTTTAATAGTCGACTATAAGCTGGCTTACAGTCAACCATTATAAGGGGACCTTAAAAGTCGACTCTTGGTTTGCCGGCTAATAGCCGGCTTTTCGCAGTTAACTTATGATCGACTATGAAAAGTTGGAAATTAGCCGTCTATTTCAAGGCAAGTCTTAGCAGATGTCAGTATTGCTAGTTTGCCGTGTCGCCGCGGCGGGGCGCCGTTACACAACCAATCTGATACATATATATATATATGTGTGTGTGTGTGTGTGTGTGTGTGTGTGTGTGTGTGTGTGTATGTATGTATATATATATATGCATACACACACACACACACACACACACACACATATATATTTATATAAGGTGTAGTAAAAAGAAATCCATTATTTTTGCATGACATTGAAGGCTTTACTTAGCATAGTTAGAATGTTCCGATTTAGGTCAAATATGCACCGTTTTGTTCGATAACTTGTTGCCATTTTGAAGGTAATTCCATTATGCCTCTCTCATAGAAATCTTTGTCCCTGTTGGCAAAAAACTGGGACAGTCGATTTTCACAAGCTTCTCTTGAGGCAAATTTTTCACCAGCAAAATCATTCACCATAGACAGGAACAGGTGGTAATCACTTGGTGCCAGGTCCAGACTATAAGGTGGATGCATAAGAACCTCCCAACCAAGCTCCCGGAGCTTCTGGCGAGTCACCATCGATGTGTGTGGCCTGGCGTTGTCCTGATGGAACACAATTCCTCTCCTATTGGCCAAAGCTGGAAATCTGAAGGAATCAATCGCTTCTGGGCGATTAATTCCTTCAGACGGTCCAATTGTTGACAGTACAGGTCGGAATTAAGAGTTTGGTCGTAGGGGAGCAGCTCATAGTGGATGATTCCCTGCCAATCCCACCAAACACACAGCAAAACCTTCCTGACCGTCAATCCTGGCTTGGCCACCGTTTGCGCCGGCTCACTACGTTTCGACCACGACCGTTTTCGCTTGACGTTGTCGTAAGTGATCCACTTTTCCTCACCAGTCACCATCCGCTGCAAAAATGGGTCGATTTTGTTGCGATTCTGCAGCAATTCGCAGATGGAAATTCAATCCATGAGGTTTTTTGCGTCAACTCGTATGGCACCCATACATCGAGCTCTTTTTGTATTCAGCCTTATTCAAGTGTTTTCAAACGGTTTTTTGTGCAATGTTTAGCTCTTGGGCAATCGAAACAGTGCTTACATGACGGTTGGACTTGACGATTTCCATTATTTTATCGACATTTTCGACAATTGGCCTT
>NW_022639796.1:33601-42562 GCF_010583005.1 Odontomachus brunneus | reverse complement strand
TCACCAGTCACCATCCGCTGCAGAAATGGGTCGATTTTGTTGCGACTCAGCAGCGATTCGCAGATGGAAATTCGGTCCATGAGGTTTTTTTGCGTTAACTCGTGTGGCACCCATACATCGAGCTTCTTTTTGTATCCAGCCTTATTCAAGTGGTTCCAAACGGTTTTTTGTGCAATGTTTAGCTCCTGGGCAATCGAAACAGTGCTTACATGACGGTCGGACTCGACGATTTCCATTATTTTATCGACATTTTCGACAATTAGCCTTCCAGAGCGTGGTGCATCTTCGACATTAAAATTACCGGAACGGAATCGACGAAACCAAAATTGCGCATAATTGGCTGTTACAGTATCAGGATTATAAACACTATTCACATTTTCAGCCGCCTGGCTTGCGTTTTCGCCTTTATCGAAGAAAAACTGTAAAATATGGCGTATTTTCTCTTTGCTGGTGTCCATCTTTGACGCGCGCTCAAACAATACTGAGTCAAACAATCACAAAACTGTCTGAGAAGTTTTTTTTAGTAAGAAATCTTATCTTTCTAACGCCATCGAGCGTAAACCGTTCGTACTTATACAACGCGAGATGCACATTACTAAACCATCTATTGGAAAAATAATGGATTTCTTTTTACTACACCTTATATATATATATATATATATATATATATATATATATAAGGTGTAGTAAAAAGAAATCCATTATTTTTCCAATAGATGGTTTAGTAATGTGCATCTCGCGTTGTATAAGTGCGATCGGTTTACGCTCGATGGCGTTAGAAAGATAAGATTTCCTACTAAAAAAACTTCTCAGACAGTTTTGTGATTGTTTGACTCAGTATTGTTTGAGCGCGCGTCAAGAATGAACACCAGCGAAAAGAAAATACGCCATATTTTACAGTTTTTCTTCGATAAAGGCGAAAACGCAAGCCAGGCGGCTGAAAATGTGAATAGTGTTTATGGTCCTGATACTGTAACAGCCAATCATGCGCAATTTTGGTTTCGTCGATTCCGTTCCGGTAATTTTAATGTAATATATATATGTAATATAAAATATATAATGTAATATATATATATATATATATATATATATATATATATATATATATATAGGGTTCTAATAGCTGGTAAAGTCGCGACGGGGTTCATCTTGATGGAGGATGTGCACCTATAAAGAGTTATGATATGCCGCACTGAATAACAACATCAACAAATAAACCGGGAAGTCCGAACATCTAGCGTCCTTGTTTCGCAAACCCTGAATATGACTTAAGTCATAGCAGATAGATGTAGGACGAAAGGCGAAACTCTGGCGCCTAAAAGCGAGAGCAACCCAGCTAAGGGAGACCACCCCGACAGAAAAACATCGGAACATCAGGATATCTGGCAGCCAGGCAATGGACAAAACATATTCGGGAGAAACTACCTCAGGTGGCAGCCCAGGCAATCTAGAAAATCCACCTTCTGTGGAGGATGACCCTACGGATTCTGGGGAGGGGGGGGGGGCAACCATTGTTTGCCGATGATCCATTTAGAAAAAGTTTTGTTATGCTGGATCTCCGCATCATCCAGATAAGCAAAACGGAAGTTTGAGCCAAAAGACACAAGTATTTCAAAACTTAAATAGACAACGATCCTACTCATTTTATGGATCGAAGCAGGAAGTGGCTTTGAGACCCCTTATAAAAATATCATATTAAGAATTATTGATAATTACTTATTTCCAGTATTAAAAATACTGGATAATAAGTAATTATCAATGATTCTTAGTATGATATTTCTATAAGGGACAAAGTGCAACAGATCATACAACGATGAATAAAAATAAAGAACGTCAATCTGGCCCTAGGTACGAATGGGTAGTAGCAACAGGGAAAAAGAGACTGCGCAACAGTCCAGAAACATCTATGAAGAATCCTAAACAAACAAAAATTATAATTACTGGCTAAGCAAACCAATGACCACATCTAATAGATTCTAATAGTGTTGATGAACAGTCACAAACGTGCTCTGTTCCCGAGGAAAGAGAAACCAAACTTCCACCTATATTCGTGGATTCGTGGAAGTCAGCAACATGCAACCCTTAATTGATTTGTTAAAGGAACATGCCGAGACACTATGAGACTAAAATACTTCGCAACGAACAAGTTAAAATCCTACTAAAAACATCGGAAATGTATACTAAAATTATCAAACAATTAGAATTAAAAGACACTGAATTCTATACATACAAACCGAAACAGGAAAGAAATTTCAAAATCGTCTTAAAAAACATGCATCTAACTACTGATATTAAGGAAATAAAAGAAGCCCTGTGTGAGCTTGGACATATTGATACCAATATTTGGAATATTAAACAAAGGTTGAGACCTTTACCTTTGTTTATTATTGAGCTTCAACCAAACTCTAACAACAAACTTATATATGATATCAAATGTCTAATGCACTGTCGAGTTATAATCGAGCCTCCGCGATCTAAGCGTGACATACTTCAATGTGCGAATTACCAACAGTATGGTCACACAAAAGCTTACTGTCACAGAAAGCCTAAATGCATTATATGCGCTGGTAATCACTACTCCAATGACTGTGCTAGAAAAGGTAAATCTGCTGACGTGAAATACGTACTATGTGAAGGAAATCACCCAGCCAATTACCAAGGCTGCTCAGTCTATAGAAACCTTCAAAAAATAATGTATCCTTCATTAAGAAAGAAACAATACTTGGTTAATCCTTACTTGGTTAAGAAAAATCTGAACTCTATATCTCTATCGGTCCATCCTACGGCTAATCCTGTAACTTACGCTCAGTCAGTTAATAGACATAATAAACCTGAAAACTATCATACTAAGGAAAACAATATTCAATTCGCAAATAACATGAATGACATGAATACTATGACTGACATGCTCAGACAAATAATGCAATAAATAACAATATTGACAAACTTTCTTTCTACCTTAATGATCAAAATATCGCAAAATTCGATGCCCTAAAAATAGTTTTATGGAACGTTAATGGGCTGATACAACATACCCTTGAGGTTAAAGCATTCATAAAAATACACAACGTGGACATCCTTTTAATCTCTGAAACGCATTTTACAAGGAAGCGCTATTTTAGATTACCAAAATATAAATTTTATCAATCAATGCATCCAGATGGTACAGCACATGGTAAAACCGCTATTTTAATAAAAGACAACATCAAGCACTACGTGAAGAAACCTTACTGCACTAACAAAATATTAGGTGAAGTAAAAAGTTCTGAGCGTTTTTTCGCTTTATTTCGACGATGAAATTAACATAGTTAGGATTATCCGATTTCGATCAAATATGCGCCGTTTTGTTCGATAACTTTTGTCCATTTTGAAGGCAATTTCATAATTCCGCGATTGAAGAAGTCCTCGTCCCTATTGGTAAAAAAACTTGACCAACTCATTTTCACAAGCCTCTCTTGAGGCCAGTTTTGTACCATCAAGAAAATTTTGCAAATGCTTGAAAAGGTGATAATCGCTTGGTGCCAAGTCTGGACTATACGGCGGGTGCAATAGAACCTCCCATCCAAGCTCTCGGAGCTTCTGGCGCGTCGTTAATGATGTGTGCGGCCTGGCGTTGTCTTGATGGAACACAACACTCTTCCTATTGGCCAATTCTGGCCGCTTCTGGTCGATCGCCTGCTTCAATCTGGTCAGTTGTTGACAGTAGAGGTCCGAATTGAGTGTTTGGCCCGATGGGAGCAGCTCATAGTGGATGATTCCTTTCCAATCCCACCAAACACACAGCAAAACCTTCTTGGCCGTTAATCCGGGCTTGGCGATCGTTTGGGCCGGCTCACCGCGATTGGACCACGATCTTTTTCGGCTGTTGTTCTCGTATGTGACCCATTTTTCATCACCAGTCACCATCCGCTTCAAAAATGGGTCGATTTCGTTACGTTTCAGCAAAGAATCGCAGGCATCAATTCGGTCCAAAAGGTTCTTTTGCGTCAATTCGTGTGGCACCCATACATCGAGCTTCTTCTTGAGACCAGCCTTATGCAAATGGTTCCAAACGGTTTTCTGGCTAATCTTCAGTTCCTGGGCAATGGAATAAGTGCTCACATGCCGGTCCGACTCGACGATTTCCATGATTTTATCGACATTTTCGACGATTGGCCTACTAGAGCGTGCCTCATCTTTGACGTCCATATTACCAGAACGAAATCGTTGAAACCACCGCTTTGCTGTTGCATTCGATACTGTATTGGGTCCATAAACAGCACAAATTTTTTTGGCCGCCTGCTCCGCCTTTTCACCTTGGTCGTAGTGGTACTGAAGAATGTATCGAATTTTCTCTTTTTTTACCTCCATTTTGGAACGCTGTAACACACAACTGGCTTGACCAAACACAAAACTGTCATAGAACTTTTTTTGAAGCGTAATGTCACCTTTAAATCGCCGTATAGTATGACCCGATGCGATGTATACATCGTGAGATATGGCTCACTAAAGACATCTAGCGGAAAACGCTCAGAACTTTTTATTTCACCTAATATAAGCCACCAACATTACATTCGAAGCCTGGAAGGGACCTTTTATGGTATTCGCTACCCACACAGCACGTAATATCGCAGAAATATCACAGCAATATTATATTTTCATTGCAATATTACCAGGGAATATAACAGAAATAATGCTGGAATATTACTAAGATATCACAGTAATATTAAAATGTCCGCGGCAAATGCATCACAGTAATATAATGATGAAAATCACAATGATATTACTGTGAGAAAATCATAATATTTAAAAAACTATACTTATATATTCCTAGTTTTCTCATGTTTCATAAACTACTACGTATCGAAGGTTGTCAAAAATACACTCCAAACTTTCGTGAAATCCTCCAGCGATAATTTCGATCCCAAGCAGTATAACCAATGGTCACATCCATGTCCTGACCGCATTAAACTGTTGCTTAACCTAACGATCGAGCGCGCACGCGGTGACTCTGATGACTCCAACGATATTCTTACAATTCATGCTTATATAATGTATCCTTATAGCCTCATAGTACATTATAATATACTTACATCAAATAATAGTTATATAATTTTTACTTAGTGTTTGTTGGGTAATTTGCTGATAGATATTGAAACCATGCAACAACATTCAATATGCGATAAATATTGATGTAATGTAGTGAATCAGTGATAATTACTTTTAGATTTTTAACAAAATGTTATAATGATTAATCCAAACAAAAAAAATTAAAAAATCCAAGAAAATCCAAATTAAACAAATCGAAATACTAAATTTTAAAAGAAACTTTTAAAAAATACTATTTCTGTAAGGGAAGGTGACTTCAAATGATGCCGTAATAACGTTTCAATGATGTCTATAATATCAAAGAAATGGATATGTTAATTAATGTCATCATTCTATTCAGAATATGATATATTGCTATAATTTAACTATAATATATAAGTGTAATATTTCAATGATATAAATGTGTAATATTTCAATGATATAAGTATGTAATACTGCAGTAATATTTCTGTAATATTTCAATGATGTATGTAAAAGTGCAATATTTCAGTAATATTTCTGTAATATTTCACTGTAATATGTAATATTACCACTATATTGCAATATCACTGCAATATTTCTGCAATATTACGTGCTGTGTGGGTATATACAGTCCATTCAAACATTATATCAAGAAAGAAGAATACGAAATCTTCTTTAGTTCCCTAGGTCGTAGATTCCTAGTAGGTGGTGACTTTAATGCCAAGCACATTGGGGTTCGCGTATAGAAAATCCTAAAAGTCGACAACTGCTATTTGCCGTCCAATCACTAAGATTGAACGTGGTATCATCCGGAAAGCCGACGTATTGGCCCACGGACTATAGAAAAGTTCCAGACCTAACCCAGATAGCCAAACCTATGCGAGCAGATTTTACGCAGAGTCTGTCAACAGTGTTTGTTGACAGAATGGCAACAGACTGCACACAAAAACTGTTTTAGCAGTCTCTGACGACAGATTGGTGACAGATTGCGCGCAGATTCTGTTTCCTAGTTAGGCTATTTAATTCTATCAAAGGCCATATGTACGTTATTAAATAGGACAGTTTCATATACATACCATGTAAAACTGCTGCAGAGGAGTCAAGATAATTATATTGTGCAATAATTCCCTTATAGAAATATCATACTAAGAATCATTGATAATTACTTATTTTCAATATTAAGAATACTGGATAATAAATAATTATCAATGATTCTTAGTATGATATTTCTATAAGGGTTGTACACATATACAGAATAAAAAACAATGTTTACATTTTAAAATTATATTACACATTTTTTATAAAAAAGCAACAATAATAGAGAAATAACGAGTACAAGTATAGAATAGTACAACAGTTAAATGGCCATTTAAAAGCGTACATATGTCATCCCTGATAAAAATGAGTGAGTCCCAGCTGCGCACATTGACAAATGGACACATCCAATCATATGTCGTTGTTTATAGAGTCTCTAGAATATTTCTAATCATACGGCGTTGTGGTTGGCTGTGTCCGTTTGTCAATGTGCGCATCTGGGACGCTCCCGTAAAAATTGTTCTCATAATTTTTTATACAATTTCTCATCTTATTATTTTTTTAATGTTGTTATGTCATTAAATCTGAACGATTTAACCGTCATGCAATAAGTACTGAAGGCAACAGCACCGAATAAAATATTAGTCTCGCTATGTAAATAACTTTTACAGAATTTTTTTGATGGTTTATTTAAAAATATATCATGCTTCGATTTTGATAAAACTTAATACAATCTGAACGGGACGATCGACCAAATTAATTCGCACATGTAAAAGTACAGTATTTTATTAACATGATGTAAAAGTCATTATCTGCTGTTTTAATGCAGTAATTTTCTATACAGTCCTTGGTAGAAAATTAATTTCGATTTATCATGCCGGTCTCTCTTACATTATTTATACGCTAAATGGTTTTGTCTATATTTTTCGGTTTAAGAGGCGAACAAACTATAAGATTTTTCTTCCTTAAACTTTAAGTGGGCAATACAAAACTTTTTTTATCAAGTGAGGAATTGGCGTAGTGTCTAAGGCGACGGACGATTATCTAAAAGATGTCTTCAGTTCAAGTTTGAATCTCATCAGAGAAAATCTTAAAAACTATAAAAAAAATAATATAAAAAAACTTTTTTTTCATAGTATTTTATGAGTATTTATGAGAAAGCGTTTATTCTATGAGTAATTATGAAAAATTATGAGAAAATTTAATTGAAAAACTTACGAAACGACAGGATCTGCGCGCAATCTGCCGCTAATCTGCCGTCAGAGTCTGTCGACAGGCTCTGCGCGCAATCTGCCGCCAGTCTATCGTCAGAGTGTGTTCGCAGATCCTGTCAACAGTCTAGTGGCAGATTGGGGACGCAGACGTATATGGATCTGTCGACAGATCCTGCTCGGATTCGACAGATCCTGTCGACAGTCTGACGTCAGTCTGCGCGCAGATTGCTTACTGGGTAATAGACTTTTTTGTGACCAAAGGTATACCTAATGCTCACTTCAGTTGCGACCTTAGTACGGAGCTCTCCTCGGATCGCAATCCGGTGTTAATCACATTAAGTAGAAAAATTACTCTATCAACAAAACCATGTAGGTTCCACAATCACAGAACTGATTGGTCCTACTTTAGACAACAAGTGGCTTCCTCTCTCAATAATAAACTTCCGTTGAAATCTGACGAAGATATTATGTTAGCTGTAGAGCACTTCAACAATTGCATATAACAATCTGCTTGGAATTCCTCCCCAATACACCTAAATATCAACTTATCACAAAGCTTATCATATTGTTCTCTTACAATAAGAGATAAATTAGAAACGTCGAACTAGGAAAAGATGGCAACAAACAAAGTTCCCAGGAGATAAAACGCGACTCAACATGATCACTGCACAGCTCAAACAACTTTTATTCAATAACAAAAACCGGAGCGTCCAAATTTATTTAGCAAATTTAAGTCCAACAACAGAAACGGATTACTCCCTTTGCGACCAGAAAGCTTAAACTATCAATAACTTTCCAACCGCCTATACGTAAAAATGACAATACATGGACCAAAAGCGATGGTGAAAAAGCTGACTTTTTCGCCAAACATCTAAGTAGAGTGTTTGTGTCTAATCCTAATGAGGGTAGTATCGAAATTATGGAAAAGGTGGACGAGTATTTAAATCAAATCCACCAAATGGATTTACTATACCTGCATAAAGTATCTGGCTATGATTTGATCTCAGCCAAAGTAATGAAGGAGTTGCTTGGATAAGGTATTACCTTCTTAATCCAGTTTATAATGCAATCCTGTGGACTCTAACATAGAAATCCTCCAAAGATTCAATAAAAAATGCTTCATACTATTGTCGACTTACCTTGATATATAACCAATGAAAGACTGCATCGTGAACTGAACATTCCTACAGTGAAGCCTGAAATAAAAACCAGTGAAATAAAAACCATAGCTAAAAAATATAACGAGCGTATACTAAACCATCCAAACAAATTAGCAACCAATCTTATGAAACCAGGGAAGATCTTCCATAGACTGAAGAGAAAAGCTCCTCAGGATCTAACCACAATTTAGTCGTGATAATGTGGGAGTGTCGGTGAGCTCTCTCCATAGACCCTCTACATGTACACGCACCGGCGTTAATGCTGTCCGAATATCCGTGTGACTCGCACACGATAACGCTTCACTCACACACTGCTGCGTGTAGGTGAGCCTAGAGCAGCACGGAGTGGCGGAGAGAGCTAGCGGTATACGATCGTCGGACGCTTGGAGAGGGAATAGTGGTGGGAGTCGCGGCGATCTTCCATCCTCTATCGCAAACGTAAGAACGAGAGAAATAGCATTATAAGACGTCTGGACAGAAATGCCGTCCTAAAATACGTGTGA
>NW_022639796.1:27681-28623 GCF_010583005.1 Odontomachus brunneus | reverse complement strand
AAAAAAAAAAAAAAAAAAAAATATATATATATATATATATTGATACAATGTTGTATAAATAATCAAAGTTTAACCTACAACGTGCTCGCAAAAGAGAGAATATTCCTTTTTTCTCTCTCGCAATATTTTGACAGAGTAAGGTTATGGGTAGATTCTTTTAATCGTTAATTATATTAATCGCATTGTGATTGTTACGTCCTTTGAAACATTTGCCAACAAATATGCCATTATATTTTTGAACGATATAAGAGTATATTGTAAATATAACACACCAAGATGTCGTTACAGCGTAATGGCATCATCAGTTCCCGTATGATCGTTGAAATTAGGCATCGCAACAGCATGGGTCAGATGATGACGCCTCACACGGAATCGAAATCACGCCGCATATCACGAATAAATTTTTTTTTTATTATTTAAACAAAATATTTCATTATACTTTCCTCAATCTATTTTTATTAATAATGATTTTGCACTGAATTTTTCTAAATTTGTACCTGGGAAAAAATGTCTCTTGGATGTCTCTTGGGTGTCTTATGACGTCTTTTGGATGTCTAATATGGCGTTCTATAAGACGTCCAAAATCGGGACATTAGACGCCTTAAAGACGTCTTTAAGACGTTTTTAAGACGTCGTTTTATTAAATTAGACATCGACAAATTTTTTAGACGTCTTTTAGACGTCTTTAAGATGTCTTAATGTTTTCTGGGGCAGTTCACCGTCGTTGCTCAGACAACCAGCAGCTGAGCAACATCGTGAACCTTTCTTCTAACAAATGTCCTTCCGCCGCCAAAACAACCCCCGAACGCTTTTCCAGAGCACGGGCACAACACTTATAAACTTACGAAAAAACAGTATTGCTTTTTCTAATATTTTCTAATTTTTTGTAATTTATATTATATCCTTCAAACAATTTGTACCTCCCTCTCCCCCCCCCCCCCC
>NW_022639796.1:24242-27658 GCF_010583005.1 Odontomachus brunneus | reverse complement strand
CCCCCCCATGAATTCGATATACAAATGCTGACTCAGCTCTTCAGTTGTGTATATTTGCGTCATGTTATGTCGTGGTAGAAAAGCATTATGTCGGACACTGTTACTTTTTGTCGCCTGTGTCTCTTGCTGGAAAGCAACCATTGTTGAGTGGAAAGTTATATTATTCGTATAATGTTATTGTTCACTGGGAACATGTATCGATTTCTTTTATATTGTTACGTTGTACGTGTACAAATAATGCTGTAATTTTTGTAGGATGCGATGTTCTTCGATACCTTGTTGAACATCTTGAAAGAGGACCAATGTTTACAGTGCAAAACGATACTGAGGGTGACGGTGATGGGTCAGCTGGCAGCAGAAAATTTAGACGACGTCAGACAAAAGTATAAACAAGCGACTCGCGTCATTTTGCATAATATGAGAATCAGAGAACAAATGCTGAATAATGTACGTTTTCAAGTACGGGATTTATGGGCTTACGCGCTGTCTTTGGTACGCGTTGAGGCAAGTGACTATTTCTTAATAATGATTGGTACGATAATTTATAAAGACATTTTCTTGATCGTTTTTAACGGTTTACAGAGCGATACTGTTCTCATAAAAAAAAATACTGACGAATCGACTGCTGACAAAATAATAGATAAACAGTTAGTACATTTGAAGGATATCTGCGATGAAGTGAAAGAGATTCTATTCGTACGCTCTTATCATGACCTGTTATTGAGGTATATATTCAATTTCTAATCTATAATTTAAATGCTTGTTCCTTCGATTGTCGTCAGTTATATATTAAAAATTCTATAAATGGTATTTATACATAGTTTCTCAGTTAAGATATTTTATTAAAATATTATTATGTGTAATATATTCAAATTTAATGCACAAAATTCTTTTCTGTGACTAGATTTGACGACCAATTCAAGCAACGGATAAATCTTCTAGCGAGATTAAACATCAATATAAAAAATCGCGATTCTTTGTTGAGCAAAACAAACTATGCTATACAAATTTGCGAAAGTCTTCAGTATTCTAAAACTGCAGCTGAACAGTAAATATATATATATATATATATATATATATACATATATACACGCATACGCGTGTATTATAGACTAATGCCTCAGAAGAAATGCATTTGAAAAAAAATTTTAAACAAAAATTATAACATTTTTAGAGGGTATGAGATAGTAATATTATTATATCATTAAAATATTTTTAACTGTTATTTCAAAGTCAACTTTAATTATTTTTAATAAAGTCATATAATTTTTTTAACATAAATCAATGCCTCCAGTTTTATTTTGCGTATAAAAGTTTTAAAGTAAGAAAAGGGAATGCTTCCCAAAATATTTTATTTATTTATTTATTTATTTATAAGGGAATGTTTCCCGAAATATTTTAGTTTATTTTAATACTATTCAGCATAAGATATAAAATATCTCGTATGTGTGTGTGTGTGTGTGTGTGTGTGTGTGTGTGTGTGTGTGTGTGTGTGTGTGTATGAAATGTTTACTTTTTGATATTACTTTAATATTTCCGAACATACATGCACAGCAAGTCTTAAAGGATAGCAATCTTTAACTTTGAGAGACTGACAGCTGTACCATTTGATACAGTAACAATGTTTCTCTCTGTAGTCGCTATCCGACAAAAACAGATACGTGGAATCCACGTCCTAATCACGTGGATCATCGACGTCGATATCCACGTGGAACATCAAGCGGATCATCCGCTCAAAAACGGTACTAGAATCCACATGGAGAAGAAAACAGGTATCCACGTCGAATCTATGTAATTTATATAAATCACGTGGATAGGCATTTATCCAGTAAACGCTAGATATTCTTGGAATATTTATAAAATGTTCCTAAAATCCAAAATTAACATTCCAACAGTACCCCAAAATATTCCGGAATATTCGTAGAATGTACAAAGAATATTCAAATAAGCGCAAAAAGTTTCACTTTTTTACAAATATTGGCGAATTGGTTGAAATAAAAAACCAGTAAGCGTTTCTCCTGACTTTACTTGAAATTTAAGATTACTTGATTCCAAATACAATATCACACTAAAAACTTTTCACTAACACTGGGATTCGAACTTGGACCTGAGGCACTTTTGGATTATGAACCTATTGCTTTAGACACTACACTACTTCTTCGATCGATATAAACGTCTTATATTTTATTTATATGTGTTGCAATTACCCGACAAAAACAGGTACGTAGAATCCACGTCGCTATCACGTAGATCATCAACGTCGACATCACATGGAACATCGAGTAGATCATCCGCTCGAAAACGGTATTAGAATCCACGTGGAAAAGAAAATAGATATCCATGTCAAATCCACGTAATTTATATGAATCACGTAGATGGGTATTTTCCCAGTAAAAGCTAGATATTCCTGGAATTTTTATAAAATGTTCCTAGAATCTAAAATTAACATTCCAAGAATATTCCAAAATATTCCGGAATATTCATAGAATGTACAAGGATTCGATGACAAAGAAAAAAGCACAAACAGTTTCACTTTTTTATAAATATTGGCAAATTGGTTGAAATAAAAAACTAGTTAGCGTTTGCTAACTTTATTTGAAATTTAAGCCCGATGAAAAATTTTTCATACATAATTTTGCAAAAATGCTTATACAAAATTATACAAAATTATATATAAAATTTGTCCATATATAATTATACATAATTATATCTAAATAGATAAAATTGTACATAATTATACATAATTTTCGATAATACAAATACCTTTTGATGCTATAAATAGTAACTTTTTTCGTTTCTTCTATGTTAAAACTTAAAGAAGAATTTACTGAGAGTTTCTCAATACGCATAGAGAAAAAAAAATTACTTCATATATCCCTCCGTAGTTCAAACTCGAACTCGAACTACCTTACCTATTCCGCTTGGTAGTCATAGGCTGGTATTCATAGTCCAATCTTATATTTAAGATCATCTTAAGTACTGTCTTAAGATGTCATGAACCAATCACAGAGCCGTATTCGCATCTTAAGACATTACTTAAGACGGTCTTGAAATAAGATTCGACTATGAATACCGCCCCTAGTCCTAGTCTTGATAGCTACTGCCCTAGCGAGAAAGGTTACGTCGATTCGACTATATACTAGACTATATACTAGACGTCTATATGAAACGTCTATCTACCATCTACGTCTAATCTAGATTAAGATCTATATCGACCTAAAAACGGTCCACATTTAGATGTCTAATAGACCGTCATTTCGATGTCTTATCGATATCTAATAGATCGTCATTTCGACGTCGATTCGATGTCTTTTCGATGTCGATCAATAAATCATTTCTCACTAGATTATTTCATAAAAATAACTAATTCCTAATTTTCTTTATGTCGTATAAACTGCTAGAAACCGAAAATTGTT
>NW_022639796.1:22630-24232 GCF_010583005.1 Odontomachus brunneus | reverse complement strand
TCGACCTAAAAACGGTCCACATTTAGATGTCTAATAGACCGTCATTTCGATGTCTTATCGATATCTAATAGATCGTCATTTCGACGTCGATTCGATGTCTTTTCGATGTCGATCAATAAATCATTTCTCACTAGATTATTTCATAAAAATAACTAATTCCTAATTTTCTTTATGTCGTATAAACTGCTAGAAACCGAAAATTGTTAAACACACGCTAAAACTTTCGCGAATCCTGCCTCGAAAATTTCGAATTCGAAGTGGTCACCCATCCATCCTGACTGCGTTGCTTAACCTGACGATCGAGCGGCACGCGGTGTTCCAATGACTCCAATGATGTTCTTAAAATTTATGCTTATAAAATGTATATTTACAGTGTTCACAGTACATTATAACGTACCTAGCAAATACACGCGTTGATTCGCCTGTCTATTTTATTTAATATCTCTAAAGTTTATGTAGTTATTTGCAAAATGACTTTGATCATTCCTTTCAGTTTAATGTTTTTCGAGTAATCTGACATTTCTATCTTTGTAATACTATAATTGAATTGGAAATCTAAAAAAAAACTGACGTTTCCACTTAGAATATATTTTTTATGCAAAACGCGCGCGATCTCAGTGAGAAATGACTTATTTATCGACGTCGAAAAGACGTCGAATCGACGTCGAAATCGTCAAATAGACGTCGATTCGACGTCTTTTCGATGTCGATCGATAAGTCATTTCTCACTGTGATATTAGACGTCGATTTAATATCGAATAGACGTCTAGAGAGATTGTAAATAATCGATAAAATAAAATTCCGAAATTTTATCGAAAACTCTCTTTTAATAGTCAATATAATATGAATGGATTCTAAAACATTAGAATTTACTCAAAATAGAAGACGTCTAAATTGCCATTTTTTTAGACGTGCATTTAAACTAGACATAACTTCTCCGACGTCGGTTAGACGTCGAATCGACTTCTACGTTCACGCTGGGTAAGAATAAGGTAATTTAAAAGATTATTATAGTGATAAAGATGCTAAATAGCGCGCGCCTGTAATGTTCTAATAAATGCATATATGATGTTTTTTTTCCATATATAATTATATCTGAAATTATATATGCGCATACATAATTTTATATGGATTTATATATAATTTTATGAAATACCAAATTTTATAAATAATCATATATAATCATATATATTTATATATAATTATATATAATCCTTTTTTCCCGGGTAACTCTATATAAGAAGCCATCTTGTGTGTACTATGACTGCTTTACCTCGCCGGCTGTAGTAGCCACAGCAGGAAGTGACATCAAAATTCAAGACGTCACAAAGTCATCGAAGTGCTTTCGCAGTATACTGGGTATATACCCAGTAAGCAATCTGCGCGCAGACTGACGTCAGACTGTCGACAGGATCTGTCGAATCTGAGCAGGATCTGTCGACAGATCCATAGACATCTGCGTCCCCCTTCTGCCGCCAGACTGTTGACAGGATCTGCGAACAGACTTTGACGACAGATTGCGTGCAGAACCTGTCGACAGACTCTGACGGCAGATTGGCGGCAGATTGCGCGCAGATCCTGTCGTTTCGTAGGTTCTTCAAT
>NW_022639796.1:20258-22620 GCF_010583005.1 Odontomachus brunneus | reverse complement strand
TGACGGCAGATTGGCTGCAGATTGCGCGCAGATCCTGTCGTTTCGTAGGTTCTTCAATTAAATTTTCTCATAATTTTTCATAATTACTCATAGAATAAGCGCTTTCTCATAAATACTCATAAAATACTATGAAAAAAAAAGTTTTTCTATATTATTTTTTCATAATTTTTAAGATTTTCTCTGGTGAGATCTTGAACTGAAGACATGTTTTGGATAAACGTCCGTCGCCTTAGACACTACACCAATTGCTCACTTGATAAAAAACGCTTTATAATTGCTCACTGAAAGTTTAAAGAAGAAAAATCTTATAGTTTGTTTGCCTTTTAAACCGCAAAATATAGACGAAACCGTTTAGCGGATAAATAATGTAAGAGAGAACGGCACGATAATTCGAAATTAATTTTCTATCAAGGACTGTATAGAAAATTACTGGAATAAAACAGCAGATAATAACATTTTTCCATCATGTTAATAAAATACTGAACTTTTCCCTTATAGAAATATCATACTAAGAATCATTAATAATTACTTATTTTTTTTAGTATTAAAAATACTGGATAATAAGTAATTATCAATAATTCTTAGTATGATATTTCTATAAGGGTTACATGTGCGAATTAATTTGGTCGATCGTCCCGTTCAGATTGTATTAAGTTTTATCAAAATCGAAGCATAATATATTTTTAAATAAACCATCAAAAAAATTCTGTAAAAGTTATTTACATAGCGAGACTAATATTTTATTCGGTGCTGCTGCATTCAGTACTTATTGCATGACGGATAAATCGTTCAGATTTAATGACATAACAACATTAAAAAAAATAATAAGATGAGAAATTGTATGAAAATTTATGAGAACCATTTTTACCAGGGATGACATATGTACGCTTTTAAATGGCCATTTAACCGTTGTACTATTCTATACCTGTACTCGTTTGTCATGCCCCGTGTTGCCGGGACGCGAAAGAGTTCGGAATCGGAGATGCGGGCGCGGCAGGGTGTGTGGCGGTGGGTAGGAATGTAGTAAAGTTTGTAGTCGCTACTTGTATTTAATATATAAAAAGGCTTTATTTATAACCGTACTTAGGCGTGTTTAGTTATTACTCCCGAATTCTTATAATAATGTGCAAACCGCGTGTCGGTTGCGTATGTCGCGGCGAGAGACCGAGGTATTAAGTCTATGGCAGGCGGTCTTCTCCGCTCTTTTATAATATTGTGTAGTCTTGTCGGAGAGGGTGCCTGGCGACAAGGAGATTACCATATTTGGTAATTATTTGGTGTGGTTCGGCTCGAAGTCCGAAATGCGGAATGTGCAAGGTGATGCTTAGCGCAGCAGTTGCACATCCGCTTCCTCGTTGTAGCGCAGTCGAAACGGTTTCTCCTGAAGCGTTCCGACGGCGCAAATACTGTTCGCGGTTATAACACGTTATTTCTCTATTACTTTCTCTGTTGCTTTTTTATAAAAAATAAGTAATACGATTTTAAAATATAAACATTTTTTTTATTCTGTATATGTGTACAATTATTGTACAATATAATTATCTTGACTCCTCTGCAGCAGTTTTACATGGTGTGTATGTGAAACTGTCCCATTTAATAACGTACATATGGCCTTTGATAGAATTAAATAGCCTATCTAGGAAACAGTATCTGCGCGCAATTTGCCGTCAGTCTGACGTCAGAGTTTGTCGACAGGCTCTGCGCGCAGTCTGTCACCAATCTGTCGTCAGAGACTGCTAAAACAGTTTCTGTGTGCAGTCTGTTGCTATTCTGTCAACAGACAATGTTGACAGACTCTGCGTAAAATCTGCTCGTACAGGTTTGGTTATCTGGGTATATACCCAGTAAGCAATCTGCGCGCAGACTGACGTCAGACTGTCGACAAGATCTGTCAAATCCGAGCAGGATCTGTCGACAGATCCATAGACATCTGCGTCCCCAATCTGCCGCCAGACTGTTGACAGGGTCTGCGAATAGACTCTGATGACAGATTGGCTGCAGATTGCGCGCAGATCCTGTCGTTTCGTAGGTTCTTCAATTAAATTTTCCCATAATTTTTCATAATTACTTATAGAATAAGCGCTTTCTCATAAATATTCATAAAATACTATGACAAAAAAAATTTTTCTACATTATTTTTTCATAATTTTTAATATTTTCTCTGGTGAGATTCAAACTTGAACTGAAGACATCTTTTAGATAATCGTCCGTCGCTTTAGACACTACGCCAATTCCTCACTTGATAAAAAGTGCTTTGTATTGCATATTTAAAGTTTAAGGAAGAAAAATATTATAGTTTGTTCGCCTTTTAAGCCGCAAAATATGGACGAACCGTTTAGCGTATAAATAATGTAAGAAAAAT
>NW_022639796.1:20125-20248 GCF_010583005.1 Odontomachus brunneus | reverse complement strand
AATCTTAACAGTACTTTGCGTAAGTATTTCATCACTTAGCAAAGTATTATATATTAGTATTTAAATATTGACAATGTTCTGCAGTATTTCTGTAAGTATTTTATCACTGGACGAAGTATTACC
>NW_022639796.1:19875-20115 GCF_010583005.1 Odontomachus brunneus | reverse complement strand
CGTATAAATAATGTAAGAAAAATTGGTACGATAATTCGAAATTAATTTTCTACCAAGGAATGTATAGAAAATTACTGCAATAAAACAGCAGATAATGACATTTTTCTATCATGTTAATAAAATACTGTACTTTTACATGTGCGAATTAATTTGGTCGATCGTTCCGTTCAGATTATATTAAGTTTTATCAAAATCGAAGCATGATATATTTTTAAATAAACTATCAAAAAAATTCTGCAG
>NW_022639796.1:19765-19865 GCF_010583005.1 Odontomachus brunneus | reverse complement strand
ACTTTTAATACTGAAAATAAGTAATTAATCAATGATTCTTAGTATGATATTTCTATAAGGGTTGAATAAAAGTGCTGCTGAAAGTCAACGAATGCTGTCA
>NW_022639796.1:19296-19755 GCF_010583005.1 Odontomachus brunneus | reverse complement strand
TGTTCGCCTTTTAAGCCGCAAAATATGGACGAACCGTTTAGCGTATAAATAATGTAAGAAAAATTGGTACGATAATTCGAAATTAATTTTCTACCAAGGAATGTATAGAAAATTACTGCAATAAAACAGCAGATAATGACATTTTTCTATCATGTTAATAAAATACTGTACTTTTACATGTGCGAATTAATTTGGTCGATCGTTCCGTTCAGATTATATTAAGTTTTATCAAAATCGAAGCATGATATATTTTTAAATAAACTATCAAAAAAATTCTGCAGAAGTTATTTACATAGCGAGACTAATATTTTATTCGGTGCTGCTGCCTTCAGTACTTATTGCATGACGGTTAAATTGGATTTAATGACATAACAATGTTAAAAAAAATAATAAGATGAGAAATTGTATGAAAAATTATGAGAACAGTTTTTACCAGGAATGACATGTGTACGCCTTTAA
>NW_022639796.1:19085-19286 GCF_010583005.1 Odontomachus brunneus | reverse complement strand
AGTCAACGAATGCTGTCAGAAGCTTATGATGATTATACTCCATCGATTTCAACATGTGAGTACTGGTTTAATAAAAATGGTTTATAAAAAGGTGATTTTGACACGGCTATAAAAAAGGTGATTTTGACACGGAAGACAAGGAACGTCCAGGCCAGCCGAAAAAGTTTGAAGATGAGGAAGTGGAAGCTTTACTCGATCAAA
>NW_022639796.1:18917-19035 GCF_010583005.1 Odontomachus brunneus | reverse complement strand
TATAATTATCTTGACTTCTCTGCAGCAGTTTTACATAGTGTGTATGTGAAACTGCCCCATTTAATAACGTACATATGGCCCTTAATAGAATTAAATATCCTATCTATTAAATAGCCTA
>NW_022639796.1:13874-18907 GCF_010583005.1 Odontomachus brunneus | reverse complement strand
GTTTGAAGATGAGGAAGTGGAAGCTTTACTCGATCAAAACCCGAGTCAAAGAGTCAAGAAGAACTTGCAGAATCATTAAATGTTGGTCGATCAATGATTTCCAGACGTTTGAAGGCCATTGGATTGATTCAAAAGCAAGGAACCCTTATAGAAATATCATACTAAGAATCATTGATAATTACTTATTATCCAGTATTTTTAATACTGAAAATAAGTAATTATCAATGATTCTTAGTATTATATTTCTATAAGGGAAATTAGGTGCCATACAAGTTAAAGCCGAGGGACGTCGAAAGGCGTAAAATAAACTGTGAACTTTTTCTTCAATGACAAAGAAGAAAAAGTTTTTTGCATCGTATCGTGATGGGTGATGAAAACTGGATACGCTATGATAATCCGAAGCGCAAAAAATCATGGTGCAGGCCAAGTGAACCATCAACATCGACAACAAGGCCGAATATTCTTGGCGCCAAGCTCATGCTCTGTATTTGGTAGGATCAGCTGGGTATAGTGTATTATGAGTTGCTCCAACTCAACGAAACCATCACTGGGGAACACTACCAATAACAATTGATACAATTGAGCGGAGCGTTGAAGCAAAAATGGCCAGATTACGCGAAAAGACAGGACAAAGTGATTTTCCAGCACGACAACGCTTGGCCACATGTTACAAAACCGATCAAGGGAACGTTAGAAGCGCTTACCTTTACAGAAATATCATACTGAAAATCATTGATTAATTACTTATTTTCAGTATTAAAAGTACAGTGTTTAGTAATATTCTGTGATTCAAGTACAGCTCTTAGTGCTCAAGTATTTCAGTGTTTAGTGTTACAAATACTATCTTATGAGTGATTTCAATATATATTTCAATTTAAATTTGTAAAAAAAGCTGTAAAATTATGAAGTTCTAAATAAAAAAAATGATTTCTTTGATTTAACATATCTATATATAAGAATAAGCAAATGATTTCCTTAAAAGAAGAAAATTAAATTTTTAAATGTAAAAACTGTGTTTAGATAAATATTTTCTTGTTTTAAAAGTAAATAAAATACAAGTAAATTATTTTATAAATCTAAATAAATTATTTTATGATATTAAAAATATCTTTTTTGTGTTTCAAATTAAAATTTCTTTTATTATCAGAAAACAATTTATTTAAATTTACAAAATAATTTATGTGTATTTTACTTACTTTTAAAACAAGTAAATATTTTTTAAATATACTTTTTACATACTTTTTACATTTAAAAGAATCTATTCTCTTCTTTTAAATAAATTATATGTTTTCGTACATGGATATACCATATGTATACAACACGAAGCATCCTTTAGTCAAAGTGACAGTGGTGTAGTAGGTAACGTGAACGACTCAAGAACCAGAAGACTCAGATTCGAATCTCAGCAATGCCCATACAGCACAAAAGCTTGCAGCAACATTGCTACAAAGTTGTAAGATTGCATATTGCAGTGCAATCTTGCAAAGATATTACAGTGATATTAATTTGCAATATTTCAAAAATATTACAAATATAATATAATATTTTTTACTTATTTACTAGTTATTTTTGTTATTTGTATTTCAAATTCAGTGATGTTTCACATCAATAGTACCTATAGAATAGTACTTGTTAGTGGTAGTCATTAATGCTAGAACAGTTTAAGGATACATTACATAAGCATAAATTGTAAAAAGATTGTTGGAGTCATTAGAGACCGCGTGCGCGCTCGATCGTCAGGTTAAGCAACAGTTTAACGCAGTCAGGACATGGATAGGTGACCGCCCAGATAGCATGGAGATGAACAGAAGTTCCTAGAGAATTCATTTTAAAGAATAGATATAGAATTAGAAAAATGAATACCCGAAGAATTCTTAAAGAATTAACCATAGTAAGTTCGTCTTGAAATATTCCTTAGGATTTTATTATAGCAAATACTTCGCAACTTAATTCCTAGAACACTTTGAGAATTCATGAGGAATTAGGGCTAAGGCAGAGAACGAGAGATGTAAGCGTCATAATCGTAGAGGTAAAGTAAGGCAGAGAAAAACGTAAGCATAAAGCCTAATAGCCTTTCATGATTTACGTTTACGTTTTCCTCTTACTTTATTTTACATCTACGACTATGACGCTTATGTCTTGTTCATCTGCCTTAGCCCTTACAAATGTTTTGTTTATAGCAATTACTTTTTGCGCCTATATTTAGTGCATGCCAGTGAGTGTATAATAATTAATTTACATATTTACATATAAATTGTTTAATTTATTGTTATTCGCAGTTATTTATATTTTGTGGAATTAATTATATAGTTTTATATAATAGGGCAAAGAGAGGGAATTGATGTTAAAATAACTTTTGATATATAAAATTTTCACCTGTATCAATAATAAATATATTTATGCGAAGTATATTTTATCCTTAAGTTTATATTCATGTTTCTAAAATCTATATATAGTTCTAACAAACTCAATCGCATTATTTGAAAACCATTTATTTTTGGATTTTGAATTACATATTTGAAAGTACGCTTTACTTACATTTGAAGTTCAGTTAGAACAGTATATATAACAGTATAACAGTTATAACAGTTTTAACAGTACCCACACAGCAGAGGTGGCCAAAATATGTCACAGGGATATCCTAAAGATATTTTTTGGATATGCAATATCTTCAAGATATCTTTATGATATATTTGGGACATTCCTGCTGTGTGGGTATAGTACCCAGCGAAAAATGATTTGTTGGTTGACGTCAAAATGACATCAAATAGACGTTGAAATCATCAAACCGACGTCAATTGATATCATTTTGACGTCAATCAACGAATCATTTTTTACTAGATATATAGATGTCTCAAACATGAAGTCTTAAATAGCTCAGTGGAAAGAGCGGTTGTCTTGACAAGCGGATGACCAGAGTTCGATCCCGACCGAGTCTGATGTTTTTCATTTTATATGGCATTAAAAGTGGACATCTACAGATACACACAAGAGCAGCAGCACCCCCGGCCAAAGTTTCTGATCTTTCTTTCGTGTGGATACAATAAAATTTATTAAATCCGAAAAAATCTTTTTGAGTTGAAGTAATTCTATATGAATGCTCTAAGAAGTTCTGAGGAACTCCAATCATGGTGCAACTTCCTAAATCATTCTTATAGTATTCTTCCACGAATTCCTAAGGAAATACAATTCAAGAAAGGAGAAAACTTTAGGAACATTTAAAGAATTCATCGTGCTATCTGGGCGGTGGTATACTGCTTGGGATCGAAATTATCACTGGAAAATTCACCAAAGTTTAGAGTGTGTTAACAATCTTCAATACCTAGTGATTTATGAGACATAAGAAAATAAGGAATATATAAGTATATTTTTTTAAATATTATGATTTTCGCATTTTTCACCTTCGCATAATAATTCTCAGTATTTGATTACAATATTTAACAGTGATTTTATTATCAGTATTCATCAGAAATTTAGTATTGGCAAAAAATTATTGAATTACTGGTAATACTTAATCACTAATAATTTTTCAGTATTTCTTAGTATGATATTTTTGTAAGGGTAACTGGGATATCTTACTACACCCGCCGTACTTTCCAGATATTGCTCCTTCCGATTACCACCTATTTCGATCTCATGGCCTGTCTGAGCAGCGTTTTCATTCTTATGAGGATATCAAAACATGAGTCGATTCGTGGATAGCCAAAATACCCTTATAGAAATATCATACTAAGAATCATTGATAATTACTTATTTTTAGTATTAAAAATTCTGGATAATAAGTAATTATCAATGATTCTTAGTATGATATTTCTATAAGGGTATGTGTCGTTCTTTCGACGTGAAATCCATCTATTACCAGAAAGATGGGAAAAAGTAGTGGCTAGCGATGGACAATATTTTGAATGATCAATTTGTTACTATTTTTTCACAATAAAACCGTATTTTTACCAAAAAATCTCTTAAAATTAATGCATACTCCTAATAATATGTATCTCTTTATCTCTTCCGCAGAAATATGTGTTGGGAGTTTGAAAATGGCGCGCATCTACGAATTCACTAATTCACGAATTCACATTCTTAGGGCCTGTTCAAACGAATGTATATCTCTTGTTTTCTTACTGGATGTAATAAGATCCAGTGGCATACTAGGAATGCTGCGTTTTCATTGGTGTATTACTAGTGTGTATTACTAGTGCGTATTACTAGAATCAACACTAAAATAAGTACTATAAACCGCTGGTTTTAATTGTACACAGGTTCAATCGGAACTACTCCAATTTTCGCTCGGCTGAAAACCTACCCTTATAGAAATATCATACTAAGAATCATTGATAATTACTTATTATCCAGTATTTTTAATACTGAAAATAAGTAATTATCAATGATTCTTAGTATGATATTTCTATAAGGGTTTGTTGTCGATGTGAGTTTTCCATCAGGTTTAACTGCCGTTACATCAAGACGTGTTCGAACACGTTCAGACCTGTGATTCTTTTGAGAAACGTACCTTTTGATACTTCGATGGAAGGGCCGCAAAAAAGGTCTAAATCCAAATAAGATAAACAGAGAGAGAGAGAGAGAGAGAGAGAGAGAGAGAAAGAGAAAGAGAGTAACAGTTTCCTAACCTTAATAGTGGTCAACTTTGTCGGCTAATATTTCGTTTCGCAATAAAGAGCGATGAGTTTGTCAAATGAAAAAGTCGCTTCTCGTGTAAAAACGCGTCGATTGAATCTACTTTCATCGGAAGGTGAGAGACCTAAACTGAATAATTACCGAGAGCAAAATTTTTCTCTTTCAGAAAAGCTAAAAATATGGCATTACTTGCGACTAATAAAGAAATAACTCCAACACAACTGCAGCTTGCATTGCACGAGGATATCATAACATCTCACGTGAATAAATTAACATTAAATTTATGATTAATAACATTTGCATTAGTTCATGTAACATTCCTATTACAAGTGATAACTTGTAGTTATATATATATATATATATATATATATATATATATATATATATATATATATATA
>NW_022639796.1:4146-13644 GCF_010583005.1 Odontomachus brunneus | reverse complement strand
ATATATATATATACATATATATATATATATATATATATATATATATAATAACAATAAGAATGTTTTTGATAATAATAATGACTAAATTTATACTACTTACTTAATATGTATATCAATAAATATATAATTAGTACAAAATGTGCTTAGTAAGTCAATTTTACACCTATATACTAATTTATATACATGTTAAACAATTATCAATATAATGTAGACATTAGTATTACAGCTGAAATTATATAAAATAGATTTACACCAAATATAATAAATATATCTTTGGTGGAAAGATTTCTCAGAATCTCAGAAAATTCTCACAATTTTTTCAGATTTTTTACATGAATTGGAATATCTCTCAGTTTATTGTATAACACACAGGTTGTATAAAACCTATATTGTTCAATCAGGAATTACAACTAACAGATATTTACTGATAGGTTGTTATGACTATTCTGTTTAATATGTCGAAAACCAAGCACGGAAGAGAAAAATTTTTCAGTATATTTTACTCGTATGTGTAAAATTGACTTACTAAGCACATTTTGTACTAATTATATATTTATTGATATACATATTAAGTAAATAGTATAAATTTAGTCATTATTATTATCAAAAACATTCTTCCAGATATATCCAGACTATCTACCATAATCATCACTAATATATTTGTAAAATATACGTGCGATATATAAGGTGTAGTAAAAAGAAATCCATTATTTTTGCATGAAATTGAAGGCTTTATTTAGCATAGTTAGAATGATCCGATTTAGGTCAAATGTGCACCGTTTTATTTGATAACTTGTTGCCATTTTGAAGGTAATTCCATTATGCCTCTCTCATAGAAACCCTTGTCTCCATTGGCAAAAAAACTGGGACAGTCGATTTTCACAAGCTTCTCTTGAGGCGAATTTTTCACCAGCAAAATCATTCGCCACCCTTATAGAAATATCATACTAAGAATCATTGATAATTACTTATTTTCAGTATTAAAAATACTGGATAATAAGTAATTATCAATGATTCTTAGTATGATATTTCTATAAGGGCATAGACAGGAACAGGTGGTAATCACTTGGTGCCAGGTCCGGACTATAAGGTGGATGCATAAGAACCTCTCAACCAAGCTCCCGGAGTTTCTGGCGAGTCACTATCGATGTGTGTGGCTTGGCGTTGTTTTGATGGAACATAATTCCTCTCCTATTGGCCAAAGCTGGCCGCTTCTGGGCGATTGATTCCTTCAGACGGTCCAATTGTTGACAGTACAGGTCCGAATTAAGAGTTTGGCCGTAGGGAAGCAGCTCATAGTGGATGATTCCCTGCCAATCCCACCAAACATACAGCAAAGCCTTTCTGACCGTCAATCCTGGCTTGGCCACCGTTTGCGCCGGCTCACCGCGTTTTGACTACGACCGTTTTCGCTTGACGTTGTCGTAAGTGATCCACTTTTTATCACCAGTCACCATCCGCTGCAGAAATGGGTCGATTTTGTTGCGGTTCAGCAGCGATTCACAGATGGAAATTCGGTCCATAAAGTTTTTTTGCGTTAACTCGTGTGGTACCCATACATCGAGCTTCTTTTGATATCCAGCCTTATTCAAGTGGTTCCAAACGGTTTTTTGTGCAATGTTTAGCTCCTATCGAAACAATGCTTACATGACGGTCGGACTCGACGATTTCCATTATTTTATCGACATTTTCGACAATTGACCTTCCAGAGCGTGGTGCATCTTTGACATCAAAATTACCGGAACGGAATCGACGAAACCAAAATTGCGCATGATTGGCTGTTACAGTATCAGAACCATAAACACTATTCACATTTTCAGCCGCCTGGCTTGCGTTTTCGCCTTTATCGAAGAAAAACTGTAAAATATGGTATATTTTCTCTTTGCTGGTGTCCATCTTTGACGCGCGCTCAAACAATACGGAGTCAAACAATCACAAAACTGTCTGAGAAGTTTTTTTAGTACGAAATCTTATCTTTCTAACGCCGTCTAGCGTAAACCGATCGCACTTATACAACGCGAGATACACATTACTAAAGCCATCTATTGGAAAAATAATGGATTTCTTTTTACTACACCTTATATCTTCCGGGGTTTTCCTGTACACGGCAATAATCAGAGATCTCAGGGATATCATACAAATATATTTCGCTACAATATACGATATCTGTACGTGTTCGTAACTGCGGACATTAATGTATTCTAATAATATTTCTCATATATCCATGACTTCTATGGGATATTTTTAGGATATTGCAATATCCCGGCAGGATATCTTTAAGAAATTCCACAGATTTCCTTTTGCTGTGTGGGTTATTTGTTACAATTATTTCCTATGACTGCGTTCAGCAAATGTTTTCTCTGTATTGGTCCCAATAAACCAAGTAACAGTTACATAACTGTTAGTTATAATTTCCCAATTAATAATGTAATGTTATTACATGACATACGTGTTATATCCCATACAGTACAGCAGCGTTGTTGCAACATTGCAGTAATTTTATTTTGCAATATTGCGATTTTATTGCAAAATATTGCTGCAACGTTGTTTTTGAATTGCAGCAATGTTAAAATGTCCGCTTTTAGAATATTGCAACGCAATATAATTATTGCTTCGGCTGCATATGGGGATAATATAAAACACTTAAGCTGGTATTCATAGTCGGTTCTTATATTGACGTAAAAAAACGTCAATGACCTAACGGATCGTAGCTCTGCGCAAGTAACGACGAGAAAGGAGAATAGAGTGATTTTTTAACAGAAATATTTGAGAAGAATCCTGGTCCATCAATGCGTGGCAAGCAAGCAGTTTTGCATAAAAAGGATCTAAATGTGTCATGTGACACTAAAAGACGACGTTTACTAGCCCATGAAGTGAAATTTCGAAGCACACTGAAGAAACCGCTACTGGCTAAAAAACACGTCGGAAGAAGGGTAAATATTTACCTTTATACAGCCAGCTCCAAATGATTTCTGAGTAACTTTGATATTTACCTTTACCCTCAAGGATGTCAATGCTATTGACCTTTATCGGGGCTCATTGTTTGTTAAAAAGTTATTAACCAAAAAAGTTTTAGAAGTTGAACGTAATTTTTGCACACAGTGTATGTGGAAATACGGAAATATTTACGTATCTTCTATAGTTTCCAAAATATTAATAAAAAAGGTAACATACACACACACACACACACACACACACACTGCTCCCCCGCACAGCGCGTTGGCTCGCCCGCCCGGTGTGTTCGTATTATATTTGAAGTTTTATAAATACATACTTTTTTTAAATAATATAAACACGGCTATATGGCGATCGCTTATAATTTCCGAGATATGAATAAAATAGTTGCCTGTCTCTAGCCGTGTAACTGGGGGGCACGTCTGTTGTACTTAGTAGTAGTAGTAGTAGTAGTAGTGGAGCAGGTGGGCACTTTAATGCCCTTGCGTCACCTAGATTTAGAAGTTCCATTGTGACCTCCCGCTATTTTTTTAGGATTGCGCTAATAAACCCAGCCTAGTATCTGACGCCAGGTCCATCAAGCTGCTAACCCTTTTTCCGTTTAGATCCTCAGGCTCCATGAACATGCAGCCCCAGGATCTATACCTTTTGCATGTGAGTACAGGACACCGACATAAAATGTGGGCGCTGTCCTCTCTCTCCTCACCATATAGGCGGCAGTCACTTTGTTCCGTAAGCCCAAGTTTGTTTAGATGGCTCCTCAGTGTGATGTGTCCCGTGAGAAGACCCAATCCCACCTTCAGCCTTAGTCTGTTCATGGTCAGGAGCTCGTTGGCTTTCTCCGGCGATGGTTGCTCCATTAGCCGTTTAGCTGTCCTCCCACCGTCCTCCAGGAGCCAACGTGCTCTCGCTCAAGCCATCCTCTGATGATGTTGATTCCCGTTACAAAAGGTACTCCAACGATCTGCGTGGCTGGGTCCATTTGGGTCCCCAGCTTGGCCAACTCGTCGGCTATCTCGTTCCCGAGAAATCCCTGATGTCCTGGGATCCATACTAGAGTTATCTTGTTAGATTCCCCCAGTCTAGCTAATGCCTGCATGCAGTCCCAAACTACAGCCGATTCTTTAGTGGTCTTTGCAAGGGCATGTATGGCCGCTCTGCTATCAGAGCATATGTAAAAGTGCTGGTTTGCGCTATCGTTTACAGCAAGGGTTTCCGCACACCTCAGGATGGCCTTTACCTCGGCTTGAAAGACCGTGGCCAGCCCGCCCAGAGGTATGCTTTCTCTATGGTTTCTTTTCGGCCCATAGATTCCTGCCCCATACCGACCATTTGCACCCGATCCGTCTGTGAACCAAAGATCCACTTTTGGATCAGCTAGTAATTTAGACTTATTCCAGTCGTCCCTAGTTGGTATTAAAACTTTAAATTTCTTCCCCAACTGATGTTTTCTTGGAATTCTATCCTGTTTTAACATGAAGGGGTACTTCTGAGAAAGTCCCAGTCTAGTGTGTCCTAGACCGGTATCTTTCCATTCCCCCTGACATCTAAGTCTATAAGCCGTTCTCCTGGCTTGGTATTTTATCAGGTGACCGAGAGGTGGGCAACAGAGAGCTACTTCCAGCGCCTCCGTCGGGGTGGTTCTCATGGTCCCTGTCACAGCCCTCAGATAACTACCCTGAAGGCTTTTTAGCAGGTTCCTGGCCCCCACCCTCTCCATTCTCGGCCACCATACTACCGCTGCATAGGTTAGTCTTGGCAGCAACACCGTCCTATACAGCCAAAGGGCAGTCCTTGGTTGAAGCCCCTAGTTTCTACCCATTACTCTTCTACAAGCCCACATGGTGGTATAGAACTTTCTTCTCTTCTCCTCGAGGTTTGGCAGCCAGCTCAGTTTAGCATCCAGGATCACTCCAAGATACTTCACCGAGCTTGTGTAAGTTATTTCCCTGCCCCAGAGCTTTAGTGGCTCTATGTGTTCGGGTTTGTTTTCCTGGTGAAGACCACTGCCGAGGTCTTAGATGGATTGACCGACAGTCTCTTCTTTCTGCACCAGGTTTGAACTATCCTCAAGGCATCCATCCTCTCCTTGAGGATCGATATGAAATTTCCTCTGGCAATGATGGCCACGTCATCCGCGTAGCCATATACCAGGAATCCTGCTTCTTTTAATTCAGCCAGAAGGTCATCGACCACTAGACACCACAGCAGGGGAGAGATTACGCCCCCCTGCGGGCAGCCCCCAGCCGGACTCCCCCCAACTGAATTTTCACCCAGGCTTACGGTTAGACTTCTGCCCGTTAGCATGCTTTGTGTCCAGTCCACGATCGCCTCTGGGATCTTGTTTCTGTACATTGCCTCTTTGATAGACTTGTTAGAGGTGCTATCAAAAGCTCCCTCTATGTCTATAAAGACTCCTATGGCGTACCCCTTGGCTTCCAGCTGTCCCTCCATTCCGCTTACAAGGTGATGTAGGGAAGTCTCAGTCGACCTGCCCTTCCTATAAGCGTATTGAGTTGTGGTCAGTGGGCAAGAAACCAAGGGTTTTGTCTTCAGGTATCTGTCTACCAGCCTCTCCACTGTTTTCAAAATAAATGATGTAAGGCTGATCGGCCTGTAATCCTTGGCCAAGATATGACCGTTTCTGCCTGGTTTAGGGATAAAGACTACCCTCGTCTCCCTCCAGGTTTGTGGTACATATCTCAGGGCTATACTAGCCCTGAGTACTTTTATTAGTGGACCTGTCAGCACCTCCAGTCCCTCCCTTAGGAGTGCCGGGTAAATGCCGTCCGGTCCCGGTACCTTATAAGGCTCAAAGGTTTCTATTGCCCATTTGACCCCGCTCGGTTGTACGATTCTGGCCGCGAGGGACCATTCTTTGGTCACACGAGGTTCCCTTGATTGATCCTCGTCTCTGTTGCCCTGAATCGTGACATCCTCTCTGAATCCCGGAAAGTGAGTGGACATCAAGTGTCTCAGTGTCTCCTCCGTTGATTCAGTGTATCTTCCATCCGGGAGCTTAGACATCCCAGTTGAGGTGAATTGTCTTTGCTGAGGATTTTGTTGAGTCTGGATATCTGTTGTACTTAAGCTAAAGAAGAAAATTTCTCTTAAAGAGTGAAAATTTCTCACAAAAGTATGAGAAAAAGTGTATATTTATAAAAATATAATAGCAACACACGCACACACCGCGAACTCGTTCGGGCGGGCGAGCGCGCTGTGTGGGCGAGCAGTGTGTGTGTGTGTACGTACGTATCTGGCACCTTCCTAGCCTACAAATTCCATGTTTTTGTATATACAATGTCCAAAAATTACATTTATTTTATGCAACTTCTTTTGTTAATAACTTTTTAACAAACAATGAGCGCCGATAAAGGACAATAGCATTGACCTCCTTGAGGTCAACATCAAGATTATTCGAAAATCACTTGGAACTGGCTGTGTAAAGGTAAACATTTACCGAAAAAAGACTCACTTGAGCGAAAGAAAATTTGGACCGCGATTGGGACAATGTAATTTTTACGGATGAAGCTTCTTTTCGCGCACAATCTTTTCGTTATACCTGGTGTACTCACGCTAACAGACTCATCCAGCAGAGCGTTAAACAGCCGATAAAGGTGCACGTTTGGGGTTGTTTTTTAAAATAAGGATTTGGCACTTTGCATATCTTCACAGAGAATTTGAACGCTGCCAAAATGGTCAAAATATATAATAGGGCGTTATTACCAAAGGTGGTTTACGAGGAAAAACAAAAATCGGCTACTGCAAGAGGACAATGATCCAAAACATCGGATTCGCTTTGTACTGCATAGAAACAAGAAAATGACGTTGACGTACTGGATTGGCCATCGCAGTCGCCAGATGCAAATCCCATACAAAATGTTTGAGCACTCATGAATTTCAAGCTCTAAGAGAAGAAGATCTGAACCATCAAGTAGTTATTTAGACAGATTCGATTTATATGGAGGTCTTTATTACAAGATTATGCTATAAAATTAGCCGAAAGTATATTATGCTCGGAGATGCCACTTATTAAATAATTATTAATAACGGAGTTCAGCGACTGAACTTATTAATAATAAAGCATCATCATCTATATCATATAGTATATGATATAGTATGATATAGTATATGATATGATATACTATACCATATAGTATGTGTGTATTTTTTTTAATTCATTATCCTAAATAATTTTCGAATTTTACCGTACACGCTCTCTCTTGTCAAACAGACTATAGTATATATTTTTAGTTAAAAAAAAATCGTTTTTAATAAAAACTATATGGCTCTAAAATTAACACAAATTTCAAAGATATTAATAATTTAATAATGAGATTATACCAATTGATTTCATAATGAGATTATACCAATTGATTTACATTTTAACAACCGACTGAAGAGAACTGTATCACATATTCAAAACGTATTGTTAAATCATAAGTGTTTTATAAAATTATAAGCTTACAATATCCGCACTATTGGCTCTTTTGTCACTTGTTATATGGTCACCTCTTATACATCCAAGAAACTGTAAGAAAACAATAAAAGCAAATGTACTAATAGAAATTTTTGAATCTATTGTTTTGTCATATTTTCTTCGATATATAGTATAACTCGCCATAAAAAATTTTTATAATATTTATATATTGTTAAATTTTCATAGAATTTCATATTTTCACTTTAATTTTCTTACAAATTTTTAATTTTCCTATTAAAAAAATAATATCTTTGATATCTTTTTAATATCTTTGAAATTAGTATTTTTAGACTATTTCATTATTTATATATAAGTAGAAAATTATAATATTGGTATAAAGTTACTGTTAGATGATATTTGTTGGATATTTTGTAGTCCTCTTCCTGTTCTTAAGCATTAGTCTATATAAATGCTTCATGAAATTTTTAAAAATTCTAATCGTGGTGCATGTAAGTTCCTGAATTATCCTGAATTATTCTTTTTGTACAAATTATTAAAGAATTGCGATTTAGAAAAAGAGAAAACGTCAGAAATACTTTAAAAATTCGTTATGCTATCTGAGTATATATTAAAGTGAAGTTATGAGAGAGAAATTGTAGATATGAGATATTTTGTTTTTTATGTTGAGAAAAGTGTCTATATAAAAAGTAAAATATCTCGAAAAATATTCACTTTTCATTAATTTTATGTATTTTTAAGTACTTTTTAATTTTATGTAATTTTTAGTACTTTTATACGTAAAATAACCTGAAGAATTGAAAAAAACTATATGTTGCTATTTTAAAAATTGTAGTTAATCACAAAATAATCTTAAAAGAAACATTTCATTATCAAAATAATATCAGCATCTTATGTTCTCTTCAAAATTTTACAAATTTTTTTATGATTCTTTCTTCTAATAATGTATTTCTTCCGAGATATTATTCTGTAACAGTTTATATCCCAAGTAGCAGAATGACGTCAGAGGACGTCATATTGACATCTCTGACATCAATAAGACGTTTTCTGACGTCACTCTGCTACCTGGGATGTCTCACCCTCTATATAAAGATTAGAAAAGTTGCGAAGATGCGTTTACTAGGACATTATTAATAACTATCTGAAGAGCTCTCTGATCTGAAGAGTAATTGTAATAAAATACATAGTTGTTGAGATGGTTGCTAATAATCTATTAGTAAATATATTTTTGCATCTTTTTTTATTCTTAACTATCCAATAAATGTTATTTTTATTACTTTATATTCCCCTCGCCCCATTATAAACCCATATTGCATAATAATATCGAACTTTTAGATATAAAACATATGGATGCGAGATACTAGAACTCATGCACATTGAGGAAAAACGGGAAAAAGACTTTCAGGAACTGAAGAAAACTTACGGTGAATTGTTTACGAACATTAGAGCAGCTCTGCAGAACATGAATATGATGTTGCTTTATGTTAAGCAACCTGATAGAGGTATGAAGAAAACTGGGAAAGATGTGGGCAAAGATATGCTGAAGGAACTAGATGACAAAGAAGACACAAACGAACTCGAGTCGCTAGTAGAGCTCGAAGAAGTAGATACCAACAGTGAATAACTATAATTATTAATTAAATAACATTATTCGAGAAATCAATTTTTACTCTTTTTGTAACACGAATATGAATGATCATTTTTGACGTATTTTTACTTCTTAAGACTCCTGGCCTCACGCATTGTCTATCTCTTTTTAATGGCGTCAGAAGCGAAAAAATGCATGTTAAAAATTCTTACAAAATACGTCAAAATAAAAATATATATCCATAAAGTAACACTTGCAATTGATTAAACAAATTTATAAGATATTCTGTGCATTCCCCTTTTGTTCTAATAATCAATAATTTGTTGTAAATTAATGTGACATACAATACATCTTCTTAATCCTCATAGCACCGAACATTGCAGTAAGGTTATGGGTAGGTTACAAGCTTACACATTTTAATGAGCATGTTACTGCAATCTGCCATTAACCTTACAAGATAATCTTACATTATAATATTGTCATAAAGTTAATATAATCTTTAATATTTCAGCAAACT
>NW_022639796.1:1255-3208 GCF_010583005.1 Odontomachus brunneus | reverse complement strand
TATATATAATTATATATAATTATATATAATTATATATATAAATTCATATATAATTTTACATAATTACGCATAAATTTATATGTAATTATACATATTGTTATACATAATTGTGTATAATTATATATAATTTTATATGATTATATATAATTATACATAATTATGTATGGACAAATTTAATACAAAATTTTGCATGAAAAATTTTTCATCGGGTACACAATTGAAATATAGTTTATTAATAATCAATTAATAATTAATTGTATATACAACTTTTTTCACATACAAAAATTTTTTTTATTAAGAAAGCAAATATAACTAAATTAAATTAAAATATTAATAATAAAATTAACTCCAGATTTTATTCAATAGCCGCTTCAAATGCTTTAGTTTTATGTATATCTCCGACTTTTCTTTTATTATGTGAAATATTTGGACTGCATAGTTTATTTTTGTAGTTGTATTAAATAATATTATAAGAAAATTATAACTGCTTTAACTGCATATGGGGATAATAAAAAACGCTCAGTTGGAGAAATAGCGCAACAGCCAAGTTAATAGACTAGGAACTTAGACGTATCTGAGGTCTCGAATTCGCGTCCGACTAGTACTGAGTAAATTTAAAATAGTATGAAAATACTGAGAAATCAAATAAAAGAGCTAAATTTCATTTAAATCAATATAAATTGACTAAGCTGATTATAATTAACATTTCTTTATCAAGAATTTCTTATTAAAAATATTGAAAGATTCTAGGCATATTATTGTATATTAATAATTTAGTACAAAATTTTTGTAATGTTAATGGAATGAACATGGACGAACATTTTCATGTTATTAGAAGGTTAATGACAGGTTTATTAACCTCCGTGTAATGCAGGGTTGGGAAGTAACGCGTTACTTGTAACGACGTTACTATTTCGTTACTTTTTTTTGGTAACGATTTGGTAACGCCGTTACTTTTTTGTATCAGTAACGAAAAAGTAACGGCGTTACGTTTTCTTTAGTAACGAGTAACGAAATTCATCGTTACTTTTTTTCGTTATCGTTTCGTTTATTTATCATTATTTTTTTATTATAGTGGCTTCTGTACACAGAACGCGGCAATGCTTACCACGCGACAAAAGTTTGCACACGATAAACAATTAATGTGCTGCTTTCCGTAAAGCCCATTCTACAATAAACAATAAATCTTAAATCATAATAAAATTGACCAATCATAGTCAACTATTAGAAGAATAATCCACTGTAATTGGTCAATTTTATTGCGACTTAAAACTTATTGCTTATTGTAGAAAGCCTCTAAAGCGTGGTCTACAATAAGAACTTAAACCATAAAATTCAAGTTTAAGCTCTAAGTCGTAAGAAATTGATTAGTCACAGTCAATTATTTTTCTTATAATTAACTGTGATTGGTCAACTTCTTACGGCTTACGATTTAAAGCTTAAATTTTATGGCTTAAGTTCTCATTGTAGACCACGCTTAAGGAGCGCCGCACACGAATTGATATAACAGTAACGTACCGTAAGAATTGACCAATCACTTTGAGTATCGTCGAACCGTAGGATAGCCATTTTTGTGAATACTCGATTGTAATTGGTCCATTTTTATGGTACGTCTTACGTTACTGTTATGTCAATTTATGTGCGGCGCCCTTAAAGCCCATTCTACATTAGTCGCAATCGCAAGATCGCAAGGACCAATTGATCAATCATAATTGATTATTTTTCGATCGCAAAAAGAACAATCGAATATGATTAGTCAATTTCTTTGCGACCTTACGATTTGCGACTAATGCAGAATGGGCTTTATGTCGTTATCCAAGAATGTTTCCCGCTTAAATATCTTATATTTTGTCTTTATATATGTATAATTTATGTACTCTCTCTTACTATTCGTTTTATGAGCCGATTTTAACTTTTTTTTTTACAAAAGTAACGGAAAGTAACAATTTTTTA
>NW_022639796.1:0-1245 GCF_010583005.1 Odontomachus brunneus | reverse complement strand
GTGCGGCGCCCTTAAAGCCCATTCTACATTAGTCGCAATCGCAAGATCGCAAGGACCAATTGATCAATCATAATTGATTATTTTTCGATCGCAAAAAGAACAATCGAATATGATTAGTCAATTTCTTTGCGACCTTACGATTTGCGACTAATGCAGAATGGGCTTTATGTCGTTATCCAAGAATGTTTCCCGCTTAAATATCTTATATTTTGTCTTTATATATGTATAATTTATGTACTCTCTCTTACTATTCGTTTTATGAGCCGATTTTAACTTTTTTTTTTACAAAAGTAACGGAAAGTAACAATTTTTTAATCGTTACTTTTCAAATAACGGTAACGCGTTACTTTTTAGAATCAGTAACGAGTAACGGTAACGAGTTACTTTTAACTACAAGTAACGGTAACGGTAACGCGTTACTTTTAAAAAGTAACGTTCCCAACCCTGGTGTAATGTTACCATCTTACAATTTAAGGTTGTTGTAACCTTATGGCAATATTAATGTGCTGTGAGGGAACCTATTTCTTCGTCTATTTCTATTTAAGTTAATTTACAATAAATTATTGATTGTTAGAGTAAAAGGGGAATGCATAGAATATCTTACAAATTTGTTTAATCGGTTGCAAGTGTTACTTTATGGATATATATGGATACACACACACACACACACACACACACACACACACACAGGGTATCTGACTCGTACTGTACTAGAGCTAATATATAACTAGAATAGGTCGGGATGAGTAATGTAATGAAATGTTTGTTTAAACAACCACGTGAAACTTTGAGATATTAACAACGAAAAATTTCTACCGAGCGGCATCCCACTGGCCAATCAGCACACGCGCTACAGTGAGACGAATGATGTACGCGCTGTAGCATCGGCGTGACTAGCCAGCCCAAACTCCTAACGAGGAAAACGCGTTCAGAGTCAGACACCCTGTATATACAGGATGTCCCGCGTAAGACGTGCCAAAAGAAAAATATAAATAGAAAAGATAAAAGTGAACAAAAATTGTAGAGGTTTTTCAAACAACCACATAAAATTTCGAGATATTAATTAAAATAGTTGGGCAAATCAGAACGTGCGACACAACAGGTAGGATAGATGGCTCACCGCAGCCGACAAAGAAAATGGACGATTGCTCGCGGGCCTATCTCATAGGCCTAGAGGTGGGGATTACATTTGATACTATACAAGGTGTTCAAAAAGTCCCGGACCGGTGAAATATCTCGAAAACT
>NW_022639795.1:152834-153990 GCF_010583005.1 Odontomachus brunneus | reverse complement strand
AATACATCCTAGCATTTAGAATACTCACACCATAAACTATAAGAGATTCTATACCGACAATACATACTATATTTTATTTTGGTCTTACAATTATTATAATCACTTGGCGACACTTAGCAATTGAATATTTAACATTGTAGAACTATTCTAGCATAGATACCAGTCTCAGCATCTCTTTAGTATTCGCTCATAAACCCCATATCAAGTTACAACATATCCTCTTTAAGGGCGACTTTATTAATTTTTACCCAGCATCACGTCGCGTATATCCCTTGGCTTTTCAGATCAAACTGTCCAACGAAGACCTATTATACACAATTTTATATATCACACTACATTATTATATCACACTTTAAGATAAAATATATTGACATTATATTCAAATTCTATAGTATTCAAGTTCCTTTTCACCTAATCCAGTTAATACAATTCTGTAATCTCTAAGGACGATCTATTATTTTCCATCCCTAACCTACTCACATACATACATATACACACTTTACTGCAGAGCTACGGTAGTCCTAGTGTCTACCATATACGCCATAGCGTTTCTTTCTCTCTCTATCTCTGCTTCAGGTAGCTTAACTGCTCCTGGCAGATTCTTTTGCTTATAATACAGAGCTCTGACAGTTTCGGCAGCGTCTCGTATGCTCCGAAACTTAATTATAAATACAGCGAATTGCAGAGTAGCGCGTGATGAGGATTTCCTAAGCGTGGGATTTCTGAACGAGACTCTGACAGAGCTCCTTGATTGTTGAGCCTTATTAAGAACACACTAAACCCAAACTGAATTTACCATCCTAACATTCCAGATCCATAATTCAAAACCTACTTCGATCGTTCTTATAGACTTTTGCTTTTTATTAACTTTTACTTTATCGTATTATTCAAATAAATCTTCAATTATCTTTTTATTAATTATTAAAGGACGAATAAAGTACGTGGTCAGTATAAATTCATTTTATTCAGTTCAATAATTTATCATTTATTATAGTTATCATTACATTATTTCTTGCACAACACTACACTCTCTTGAAACTTCCTCTCGGTGCACAGCTCTCCACCTCCCCAGACTATTGCCGGTGTATGCAGGTAGGTCTAAAACAAAGAGAGAGCAAACGTTTCGTTAATCTGAGCGACCAAACGGGACGTTACA
>NW_022639795.1:152102-152797 GCF_010583005.1 Odontomachus brunneus | reverse complement strand
CACCTCCCCAGACTATTGCCGGTGTATGCAGGTAGGTGTAAAACAAAGAGAGAGCAAACGTTTCGTTAATCTGGGCGACCAAACGGGACGTTACAGGCACAGCATTTTTTACTCAGCATGACGCTACTATTAATTATAAGGAAAAATCAATTTTGTGCGGTACAGTACACATTCCGTTCGCTGAGGCAGAACATATAGAAATCAAACCGCGTACCGCGACACCCTTTTGCGTCATAATCACTAACCCCGAAAAATCTCAAGGATATCTCCCACGTCTAGAATCTAAAGACGGCATATTTTTAGGTGACGCTGTTGTCACCAATTGCGAAGGCAAGGCATATTTACCAATTTTCAATACTACCTCAGAGGTGATCGATGCTACAATCCCCCACGTCGAATTACTCGATTTCGACACTCTGGATACACAGGTGGTCTCTGGCCGAGGTCAGGAAGATCCTTGTGTTGGTACCGCGACCCGAGGGCTTGCAGGTATCCACGGTCCGTTCTCCCTCCCCTTTAACTCTGAATTAATCGATCATACTCGTGAAAGTCCCCTTAATCCTATTTTGCCGGACATCCTTAATAGTTTCGACCGAGGGCCCGCGACTGTCTGTGGTGCTGTTGAGACCCGAGGGATCTCGACGGCCTATGGTCCTTTTGATTCTATTTCCAATTCAAGTTCTTACTCTCCAGCG
>NW_022639795.1:151208-152092 GCF_010583005.1 Odontomachus brunneus | reverse complement strand
AAAAAATCTCACGGATATCTCCCACGTCTAGAATCTAAAGACGGCATATTTTTAGGTGACGCTGTTGTCACCAATTGCGAAGGCAAGGCATATTTACCAATTTTCAATACTACCTCAGAGGTGATCGATGCTACAATCCCCCACGTCGAATTACTCGATTTCGACACTCTGGATACACAGGTGGTCTCTGGCCGAGGTCAGGAAGATCCTTGTGTTGGTACCGCGACCCGAGGGCTTGCAGGTATCCACGGTCCGTTCTCCCTCCCCTTTAACTCTGAATTAATCGATCATACTCGTGAAAGTCCCCTTAATCCTATTTTGCCGGACATCCTTAATAGTTTCGACCGAGGGCCCGCGACTGTCTGTGGTGCTGTTGAGACCCGAGGGATCTCGACGGCCTATGGTCCTTTTGATTCTATTTCCAATTCAAGTTCTTACTCTCCAGCGTCGAGAGAAGTTGAAATTTTAAAGTCACTACGCCTTGACCATTTGAACGATGAAGAGAGAAAACATGTAAAATCCTTAATCTTTGAGAATGCAGATAGATTCTATTTATCTAATGAAAAATTAGACATTACAAATTCTGCCGAACACTCAATTCCCACGGTAAATGAAGTACCAATTCATGTCAAGCAATACAGATTTCCCCCGATACACAAAGAAGAAGTGGACAGACAGGTCAATGATTTATTAAAGAAAGATATTATACAAATTTCAAACTCACCATACAATTCACCTCTTTGGATAGTACCAAAGAAAGCTGACTCGCACGGAAACAGAAGATGGAGAATGGTTATAGATTACAGGCTATTGAATGAAAAGACTATAGGCGATGCATATCCGTTACCCAACATTACAGATATTTTGGATCAATTAGGTAACGC
>NW_022639795.1:150698-151198 GCF_010583005.1 Odontomachus brunneus | reverse complement strand
AATTCTATTTCCAATTCAAGCTCTTACTCTCCTGCGTCGAGAGAATCTGAAATTTCAAAGTCATTATGCCTTGACCATTTGAACGATGAAGAGAGAAAACATGTAAAATCTTTAATTCTTGAGAATGCAGATAGATTATATTTATCTAATGAAAAATTAGACATTACAAATTCTGCTGAACACTCGATTCCCACGGTAAATGAAGTACCAATTCACGTCAAGCAATACAGATTTCCCCCGATACATAAAGAAGAGGTAGACAGACAGGTCAACGATTTATTAAAGAAAAACATTATACAAATTTCTAATTCACCATATAATTCACCTTTTTGGATAGTATCAAAGAAGGCAGACTCCCACGGAAACAGAAGATGGAGAATGGTTATAGATTACAGACTATTAAATGAAAAGACTATAGGCGATGCATATCCGTTACCTAACATTACAGATATCTTAGATCAATTGGGTAACGCGAAATACTTTTCCGTACTAGATCTCGC
>NW_022639795.1:148979-150688 GCF_010583005.1 Odontomachus brunneus | reverse complement strand
TTCACCTTTTTGGATAGTATCAAAGAAGGCAGACTCCCACGGAAACAGAAGATGGAGAATGGTTATAGATTACAGACTATTAAATGAAAAGACTATAGGCGATGCATATCCGTTACCTAACATTACAGATATCTTAGATCAATTGGGTAACGCGAAACACTTTTCCGTACTAGATCTCGCGTCTGGTTTTCATCAGATCCCGATGTCGCAGAAAGATGCGCCTAAAACTGCTTTTAGTACCCCCTATGGGCACTACGAATTCAAGAGAATGCCATTTGGACTCAAAAACGCTCCGGCAACTTTTCAACGGTTAATGGACAATGTATTATCAGGCCTGCAAGGCAACGAACTTTTCGTATATATGGACGATATTGTAGTTTACGCTCGATCTTTAGAGGAGCATCATATTAAATTCAAGAGATTAATGAAAAAATTAAGAGAAGCAAACCTAATGCTACAACCCGACAAATGTGAGTTTTTGAGACACGAAGTGACATATTTAGGTCACATTATTAGCTGAGACGGAGTAAAACCCGACCCTTTAAAAATTAAATCGATACAAGAATTTCCGACTCCTAAAACGCCCAAGAATATTAATGAGTTTCTAGGACTCCCCGGTTACTACCGACGTTTCATTTCTAATTTTTCCAAGATAGCTAAACCTCTAACGGACTTATTAAAGAAAGATAAGCAATTTTTATGGAGTGCACAACAAAACACAGCTTTCGAAACATTACGAAACTATTTAATTACAGAACCGCTTCTACAATACCCAGATTTCTCGCGATCTTTTAATTTAACGACCGATGCGTCAGGATACGCTATAGGCGGCGTTTTAAGTCAAGGTCCTATAGGAAAGGATCTCCCTATCGCGTACACTTCCCGTGTTTTAAATCAAGCAGAGCAAAATTATTCGACAATCGAGAAAGAATGTCTGGCCATCATCTACTGCGTAAATCATTTTAGACCCTACCTGTATGGTAGAAAATTTATAATTGTTACTGATCATAAACCCCTCGTGTGGTTAAATTCTATAAAAGATCCTTCATCGCGCCTATGGAAATGGCGTACCAAATTTTCAGAATATGAGTTCGAAATCCAGTATAAAAAAGGGACCCTCAACAGCAACGCAGATGCGTTATCGCGAAACCCTCCGATTGCATCGAGCAATCCTCTTTCTACTTCAGATCCCTTTACTCCAAACGAATCCTCTAACAAATCCCTGTTTTCTTACCAAACCGCACCTAGCAGATTACACTGCAGTGATACTCGCGATATCTCGCGCATTTCAACACAACTCTCACAAAATCAACCTACAGTTGCAAGCTTAGATGACAATTGTAACGTCCCGTTTGGTCGCTCAGATTAACGAAACGTTTGCTCTCTCTTTGTTTTAGACCTACCTGCATACACCGGCAATAGTCTGGGGAGGTGGAGAGCTGTGCACCGAGAGGAAGTTTCAAAAGAGTGTAGTGTTGTGTAAAAGACAATGTAATGGTAACTATAATAAATGATAAATTATTGATCTGAATAAAATGAATTTATACTGACCACGTGCTTTATTCGTCCTTTAATAATTAATAAAGAGATAATTAATATATTGAAGATTTATTTGAATAATATGATAAAGTAAAAGTTAATAAAAAGCAAAAGTCTATAAGAACGATCGAAGTAGGTTTTGAATTATGGATCTGGAATGTTAGGATGGT
>NW_022639795.1:143913-145396 GCF_010583005.1 Odontomachus brunneus | reverse complement strand
AGTAGGTTTTGAATTATGGATCTGGAATGTTAGGATGGTAAATTCAGTTTGGGTTTAGTGTGTTCTTAATAAGGCTCAACAATCAAGGAGCTCTGTCAGAGTCTCGTTCAGAAATCCCACGCTTAGGAAATCCTCATCACGCGCTAATCTGCAATTCGCTGTATTAATAATTAAGTTCCGGAGCATACGAGACGCTGCCGAAACTGTCAGAGCTCTGTATTATAAGCAAAAGAATCTGCCAGGAGCAGTTAAGCTACCTGAAGCAGAGATAGAGAGAGAAAGAAACGCTATGGCGTATATGGTAGACACTAGGACTACCGTAGCTCTGCAGTAAAGTGTATATATGTATGTATGTGAGTAGGTTAGGGATGGAAAATAATAGATCGTTCTTAGAGATTACAAAATTATATTAACTGGATCAGGTAAAAAGAAGCTTGAATTATATGACTAGAGAATTTGAATATAATGTCAATATATTTTATCTTAAAGTGTGGTATAATAATGTAGTGTAATATATAAAATTGTGTATAATAGGTCTTCGACAGACAGTTCAGTCTGAGAAGTCCGGTGGTCAAAGGATATACGCGAGGTAAGGCTAGATAGGAACTAGCGAAGTCGCCCTTAAGAGAATATGTTGTAACTTGATATGGGAGACGAGAGCGAATACTAAAAAGGTTTTGAGACAGGTATTTATGCTAGAATAGTAGTATTGCATAAAATATTCGAAGGCTATGTGTTGCCAAGTGATTATAATAATCGTAAGACTAAGATAAAATGTAATATATATATTGTCGGTAATAAATCTCTTATAGTTTATGGTGTGAGTATTCTAAATGGTAGGATGTATATACGCAGTAGGACTTACGATTGGTAATCGCAGTAATGTGTCGATATAATAGTAACTCGCCAGGACACGCTCGTATGGGTTCACGGTGTTGGCTGGCTGTCAATATAAGGGCCCGGATGATCGTCTTATTGTAATAGGCGATGGGCACTTTGGAAATAGCAGATCTCGGAGTCGTCCCCGATGTAAAGTTGTTAACTCGTGTATTTAGTGTATAAAATCTCCCGAACAAATGCTTTATAGCAACGGGCCGGTGAGAAGAATTAATAAAAAGGTTGAAGTGTGTAGATTGAAGTGTATGAATTGAGTTCGGCAGATGAACGAGTGCAAGATGTGTAAGACTGTGTGTAGAATTGCACTACGTCGGAAATTACGTTTAAGACTTATGAAAAATTTTGCGGAACTGCCCCGGGCGCTCTGGGGGTACGGCTTTTATAGGGTTTCTGACGGGGCTTCGTTCGGTTCCGGCGGCTTCCGACGGCGGTCGGGCTGCAGCGCCGAATCCTAGAGTGGCACGGTGGTCCCGAGTCGGTCTTTTCCAAAGGGATTTCACCGCGCTTCGGCTTCTCGGTACTGTGTGCGGGTGGCTGGATGACGTGATGTCCGGTGGCGTGATGCATAGCGACGCGATGACATCAT
>NW_022639795.1:143636-143903 GCF_010583005.1 Odontomachus brunneus | reverse complement strand
GAAAGGACGAACAAAGCACGTGGTAAATATATAAATTCATCTTTATTCAGCTCATACATTTCTCGATCACATATAGAATCAATAATTCATCGGTTATCACTGTTATCATTACATTATTTCTTGCACAACACTACACTCGCTTGAAACTTCCTCTCGGTGCACAGCTCTCCACCTCCCCAGACTATTGCCGGTGTATGCAGGTAGGTCTAAAACAAAGAGAGAGCAAACGTTTCGTTAATCTGAGCGACCAAACGGGACGTTACATAA
>NW_022639795.1:141904-143477 GCF_010583005.1 Odontomachus brunneus | reverse complement strand
TTTTCTAAGTCCCTTACATCTAAATTTTTCTAAGTCTCTTACTTCTAAATTTTTCTAAGTCCCTTACATCTAAATTTTTCTAAGTCCCTTATTTCTAAATTTTTCTAAGTCCCTTACATCTAAATTTTTCTAAGTCCCTTACATCAAAATTTTCCTAAGTCCCCTACCTCTAAATTTTTCTAAGTCCCTTACTTCTAAATTTTTTCTAAGTCCTTTACTTTTAAATTTTCTAAGTCCCTTCTAAATTTTTCTAAGTCTCTTACTCCTAAAATTTTCTAAGTCCCTTACTTCTAAATGTTTCTAAGTCCCCTTCCCCCACAGAAACTCTAAATCCAACCCCCACTCCGGACGAGTTGCGCGACACTGCCGCCAGGAGCAGTACCCTACCTCAGGAGCTGCAGAGGCAGTGAGTAGTCAGTCGAAGTCGAGGCCTAGGGCCAGCAACAAGCATCTTCTAAAAACTCTCCGACACCTCCATCCCTCTAAGGGTCTAGCGTAAGTCTAACTCCTAATTCGAACTTAGAATATTTTCACGCATTCGAACTTAGAATATTTTCACGCATTCGAACTTAGAATATTTTCACGCATTCGAACTTAGAATAATTTCACGCATTCGAACTTAGAATCTCTTCACGAACTCGAACTTAGAATATTTTCACGCATTCGAACTTAGAATATTTTCACGCATTCGAACTTGGAATATTTTCACACATTCGAGCTTGGAATATTTTCACGAATTCAAACTTAGAATATTTTCACGCATTCGAACTTAGAATCTTCTCACGAACTCGAACTTAGCATATTTTCACGCATTCGAACTTAGAATATTTTCACGAATTTGAACTTAGAATATTTTCACGCATTCGAACTTAGACTGCTTTGCGCCACCTTAAAGTAAACCAGAGTAATAGCGACCAACAAGAGCCCCCCCCCTTCACCACCCACCTACCACTTAACCCTTTGAGACTTGTTAACCCTTTATTACCCACTCACCCCCTTTTTAACCCCTTCCATTCCGTATCAGCTCCTTTAACCCTTTCTTCAACCCTTCCTCGCTACGTTTACTTCTGCGTCTACGATCTCAACCAAATGTAGTATTGTAAAACCAAAAGTCTCAGAATATATAGATATGTATATATATACTTTGAATATTTGAGTTCGAATCATCCTTCACACCCTGCGGCATCCTTACATCCCAACTCGTTACGGTAAACCCCCTGGCCCAGGAAAAGCCAGCCTCTCTTGTGGTAACCCTGCGAAGGTTTAGTATACGAGAGCGACCTGGTGCAGACTCAGCTGCACGCTCGTATCGAACCCCGCAATTACGCAAGTAAGGACGATAATCTCAGCAGATTTGGATTATGAGTGAGAGAGCGACCTGGGTGCAGACTTAGCTGCACGCTCTCACGAACTTCCTTACTCGCTGGCATATCTCTGCCGACCTTAATGCCACAAAAGCGTACCAGACGAGGTGCTCGCGAATACCAGCGCCGTAAACTGCTGCGTCAGCTACACGGTACCGCCACCATCAAATTCAACAATCTCATCGGTACCTCTCCTCGCCTGTATACTC
>NW_022639795.1:141514-141894 GCF_010583005.1 Odontomachus brunneus | reverse complement strand
AATCTCATCGGTACCTCTCCTCGCCTGTACACTCCAACCCCTCTACCTTCGTCGAATCCTCCGTGCGCACTGGAAGATGCAACCCGCGAATATCGAGTAACCGCGATTACGTTCGATCCGCCGACGGAACCACCCAAGGTACCACGTACCGCCAGCCCACGAGACCCCAGAGGGCCGTACTTCAAATATCTAAGGACGGAAATACTTCATCACTACCAGGATGGGATCGCTCCAACCCAAGGATTCCCCAACATAACAGAGCTAAAAGCACAGGCCAGACTGCGGACACTGTCACAGCATCGCGTCATCCACTGGTTACAAGGGTCCACCCCTGCTGAGCCTGGTGTAACTACCCCAGCGCAGCCATCTCAAGGTTAGGG
>NW_022639795.1:140305-141162 GCF_010583005.1 Odontomachus brunneus | reverse complement strand
GTAGGTTTTGAGTTATGGATCTGGAAAGTTAGGATGGTAAATTCAGTTTGGGTTTAGTGTGTTCTTAATAAGGCTCAACAATCAAGGAGCTCTGTCAGAGTCTCGTTCAGAAATCCCACGCTTAGGAAATCCTCATCACGCGCTACTCTGCAATTCGCTGTATTTATAATTAAGTTTCGGAGCATACGAGACGCTGCCGAAACTGTCAGAGCTCTGTATTATAAGCAAAAGAATCTGCCAGGAGCAGTTAAGCTACCTGAAGCAGAGATAGAGAGAGAAAGAAACGCTATGGCGTATATGGTAGACACTAGGACTACCGTAGCTCTGCAGTAAAGTGTGTATATGTATGTATGTGAGTAGGTTAGGGATGGAAAATAATAGATCGTCCTTAGAGATTACAAAATTATATTAACTGGATCAGGTAAAAAGGAACTTGAATCATATGACTATAGAATTTGAATATAATGTCAATATATTTTATCTTAAAGTGTGATATAATAATGTAGTGTAATATATAAAATTGTGTATAATAGGTCTTCGACAGACAGTTCAGTCTGAGAAGTCCGGTGGTCAAAGGATATACGCGAGGTAAGGCTAGATAGGAACTAGCGAAATCGCCCTTAAGAGAATATGTTGTAACTTGATATGGGAGACGAGAGCGAATACTAAAAAGGTTTTGAGACCGGTATTTATGCTAGAATAGTAGTATTGTATCAAATATTCGAAGGCTATGTGTTGCCAAGTGATTGTAATAATCATAAGACTAAGATAAAATATAGTGTATATTGACGGTAATAAGTCTTTTACAATTTATTGTGTGAGTATTCTAAATGCTAGAATGTATATACGCAGTAGGA
>NW_022639795.1:139437-140295 GCF_010583005.1 Odontomachus brunneus | reverse complement strand
CAATTTATTGTGTGAGTATTCTAAATGCTAGGATGTATATACGCAGTAGGACTTACGATTGGTAATCGCAGTAATGTGTCGATATAATAGTAACTCGCCAGGACACGCTCGTATGGGTTCACAGTGTTGGCTGGCTGTCAATATAAGGGCCCGGATGATCGTCTTATTGTAGCAGGCGATGGGCACTTTGGAAATTGCAGATTTCGGAGTCGTCCCCGATGTAAAGTCGTTAACTTGTGTAATTGTGTATAGGATCTCCCGAACAAATGCTTTTTAGCAACGGGTCGGTGAGAGAAATTAGTACAAAGGTAGAAGTGTAATTTTTTTAGTGTATTAATTGAGTTCGGCAGATGAACGAGTGCAAGATGTGTAAGACTGTGTGTAGAACTGCACTACGTCGAAAATTATGTTTAAGACTTATGAAAAATTTTGCGGAACTGCCCCGGGCGCTCTGGGGGTACGGCTTTTATAGGGTTTTTAACGGGGCTTCGTTCGGTTCCGGCGGTTTCCGACGGCGGTCGGGCTGCAGCGCCGAATCCTAGAGTGGCACGGTGGTCCCGAGTCGGTCTTTTCCAAAGGGATTTCACCGCGCTTCGGCTTCTCGGTACTGTGTGCGGGTGGCTGGATGACGTGATGTCCGGTGGCGTGATGCATAGCGACGCGATGACATCATGCTGAATGCGTTTGTTCGTGTCCTAGCGAGTTCGCTATGCGAATATTCTATATTATTTGAATTTCCTACCAATTCCTTCGTCATGTATGGCCCTTTGAGTGGTTATATGAATACTTCATTTCTGTAATAGTCTGATTTTATCCTTGGCCGTTTTTGACGAGTGAATTAGTAAGATTCCTTATTTT
>NW_022639795.1:136431-138688 GCF_010583005.1 Odontomachus brunneus | reverse complement strand
CTGTTCAGATGTACTGGTACATATGAAGATTTTAATGTAATTTTTGCAATGGCCGTGACGACAACGTTATCCCAGTCGCCGTAAGGGTCATTATATTTCCCTCCGGTACATTTACCGTCGACAGTTAGGGATCCTGCCATTATTAGGTTACGGACGTTGGTTGTATTAATTAGGAGTTTATCGACGCGATTGAGACCGATATTAGCTGCTCCGGTCTCGTGCATCTGCAGGCAATGATTTCGTCCTATGTCGTCTATGTAGCTGGAGTATCCGCCTCTTACGATGGATATGTGGGAATGCACAATAGTAGATATGGCGCTGCACCTCGATTTTGCATTGGGTGACCTCGGCATAGTTGTATTCTGACAGTTGGAGTAGTTGGACGTAGACGTTCGTGTCGTTGGTTGTTTTAATGTCCAGGTTGCAGTCTCTTGAATTGAGGAGCGAAACAGATGTTATGTTGAGGTGTCGACCTCCGCAATCATATCCCAATAAGGAATTAGTAGGCGAGAGTGTCACCAGCAAGATGCCGATGAGTAGCATGTTGTTGTTGACTCCTGTGATCCAAATAGTATTAGCGTGACTTATTCCAGATTTTTAATATTGTACTAGAGCTATTATTAATAATAATATACCAATATAAGAATATTGTTTATATTTGTTATTGTATATTTTTCCTCTATATATTTTGTTATATATGTATATACTTATATTACTATATTACTATATTTTTTTTTATTATTATTATGTTTATTATTTTTTTTCTTTTTTTTTTTATTATTATTATTATTATGCCCCTTGTAGTCGCGGGTTAGCAGTGAATTGGTAAGCTATTGACTAGATTTTCACTCGTCCTGCACCGGAAGGTGAGGAAAAACTCGAGCGATTATATGAATATTATATATTGTTCATTATCGAATACATGGAATACATAGAATATAGTGACTTTAACGTCGAAGTGACGTTTTACAATTATTGAGTTATTGGGTCCCTCTATGTGTATAATAATCATGATAATTAGTGTATAATAACCAGATTTTGTATGTAAATGGTATTGTAATAACGCATCGTTGTGAATAAAATGATTATAGCTTAAATTAAATTATATACGAAGTATAGCAATATGTTTAAATATGGTATGTAAAGTAATAATGTGAAATTGTGAGGTTTTACATGTCTTCGTTATCTAAAAGATGAATATTAATTTCCTGTGATTCCTCATCTGTCCAAATGGACAGTTCGATTATTTCTTCCCTTTTGTGATCGTAAATAAAATTACTTATATTTGCGGGATCTATTCCCATGTGAATTTTGATTTCAGTAATTGCTTCTATGTAAGCCGAATAGCAAATTTGGCAATCTCGAATTGATTGTGTGCGCGCGGTGCTAGTGTTGCATCCGATGCAAGGTATTCTTAATTTATTTCCTTCGGTTATTCCATGCCAAGAGGCAGGGCGGTATTCTATGGGGAAATTTAAACGATTCATGCAGTCGCTGCATAAGGGATGCCGTGATTCTCCTTCTCTTATGTGACCGAAGGCAGTTGTGCACCGGGCATTTTCGATGCCAGGAAATCCTTTTATAAGGGGGTGGATGTAGGGTGCGGGTCTTTTGGGTCTGCACATTCTGGAATGTGGAATTTTACAATACGATTAGTGAAATGATTATAAAGCATGGAGGTTATTTTGTTTGTTCTGTATCCTTTAGTGTTGAGTGTGTCAAAGACTTGTTTATATCTGTGGAAACAGGGAAGACAGAGTACTATAGGCTCGACTACAGCTAGAGCGCGATTACAAAGCAAGCAATAAGCTTGTTCTATTTCTCCAAGTGCGAATCCATGAAATATCCCGTATTTTAATCCGGGTGGGCAAGATTTTCGTATGTAGCATTTTATACATAGAACCCCTGGTTGGGTTTGATATTTGTATCCAGCTAGTATGACGCATTTTACGCTCATCATACTAGGGTATTGTGCTAATATTTCATCGAGCTTACTCATCTTGAATTATAGAAATGTTGTTAATTAGTGAAAGGTGTAATGTTAGTGCGATTAAGAATATGAAGTTAACATAAAAATAAGTGTGTGGAGATATATTCGAAGCCTTCCGTCCGTAAGCACCTTGATTTATTGACGTTAAGTGAAATGCGGACGGTCTCCACGGGCTGTGGTCTAAAAATCAGCAACACCCTGAAACAGAGGTGTCGATTAGTTTTGTTCATCCTGGTTCTATATGTGAAAGCTTTAACTTGTCCATGT
>NW_022639795.1:135411-136307 GCF_010583005.1 Odontomachus brunneus | reverse complement strand
AACACCCTGAAACAGAGGTGTCGATTAGTTTTGTTCATCCTGGTTCTATATGCGAAAGCTTTAACTTGTCCATGTGTATTGTGCGTGTTCTCCTTCCATATTGTATAATGATATTATTATTTGGTAATATTTCTAAAACTTTGTATGGTCCTGTATACTGATCTGGGAATTTTCCTTTAACGGGTTCTTTTAATAAAAATACGAAGTCTCCTTCCTTAAAATTTGCGGGGTTAATGCGCTTATCGTAGTAATGTTTATTTCTTTCTTTGGATTTAATTAGATTTTGTCTGGCTTCTTCTTGTGTTTCCTGTAAGCGCTGGAATAATTCGGAAAGGTATTCTTGGTATGTTGGTTCTAAATTTTCTTCAAGTAGTCTTTGTGAAAAGGGAAGACGAGGTATTCGTCCGTAAATTAATTGAAAAGGGGTATAATGGGTGCTTTCGTGTACGCTAGTGTTGTAAGAGAACATGGCTAGACTTAAGTAATCGTCCCAATTATTTTCTTTTGTGATTTGCGTTTTCAAATATTCTATTAATGAATGATGTGATCTTTCGATTGAGCCTTGAGACTGAGGATGGTAGGCTGTGGTTTTATATTGCTTAATGCCGAATTTTCTCGAGAGATTTCTCATTAAAGAAGTTAGAAAATTGGAACCTTGGTCGGTTAAGAGAGCCTTGGGAGCTCCGTAGATGCAAATAAAATCTTTAGTGAAGGCATCGGCTATTGCCAACGAATTTACTTCCTTCAGAGGAATTGCTACCGAATATTTCGTGAGTAAATCTTGAATTGTTAGGATATATGTATTTCCTTTATTAGTCGCGGGTAAAGGTCCTACTATGTCTAATGAGATTTTATCGAAAGCGGTTCCTGGTGTGTCCGTAATGATCATGGGTTGT
>NW_022639795.1:135220-135401 GCF_010583005.1 Odontomachus brunneus | reverse complement strand
GAGGTCCTACTATGTCTAGTGAGATTTTATCGAAAGCGGTTCCTGGTGTATCCGTAATGATCATGGGTTGTTTTATTTTTATTCGTGTTAATTTTTTTAATTGGCATTCCCTGCATTGTTGAATGAATTTCTGAATATCTCTTTTCATGTTTGGCCATGAGAAATTTGTCTTTAATCTATT
>NW_022639795.1:132563-132932 GCF_010583005.1 Odontomachus brunneus | reverse complement strand
TTCGTTGGTGAGTACATTTACTAACGCTTCGACTACGGCTTGTTCGCTACTTGTTAAATCTTTATGTAAATCTAAGTTTGAATTCGGAACCTTTTGATCTTTCGGCAATAATTCAGTGTATTTAGGCTCCTCTTTAATAACGGGTACGGTCGGCGTGACAGGCCTTGGTGGAAGTGGTCTCAGTGACGCGCGGACCTCAATATAATAATTTCCTGAATTTAGAATAAAGTACCCTCTTTCCGAAGGGTTAGGAGAGCTGGGCACAACGGAGACAGGTTCGCCTCGCTCCGCGGTGCGTGCAATCCACCTGCGTAGTCGCTCTTTATGTTTCCTGCCGCTTCTCTTCGGCATCTAATATATTGAATGAAA
>NW_022639795.1:132063-132553 GCF_010583005.1 Odontomachus brunneus | reverse complement strand
ACGTTTGCTCTCTCTTTGTTTTAGACCTACCTGCATACACCGGCAATAGTCTGGGGAGGTGGAGAGCTGTGCACCCAGAGGAAGTTTCAAGAGAGTGTAGTGTTGTGCGAGAAATAATGTAATGATAACTATAATAAATGATAAATTATTGAACTATATGTGATCAAGAAATGTATGAACTGAATAAAAAATGAATTTATACTGACCACGTGCTTTATTCGTCCTTTAATAATTAATAAAGAGATACTTAATATATTGAAGATTTATTTGAATAATACGATAAAGTAAAAGTTAATAAAAAGCAAAAGTCTATAAGAACGATCGAAGTAGGTTTTGAATTATGGATCTGGAATGTTAGGATGGTAAATTCAGTTTGGGTTTAGTGTGTTCTTAATAAGGCTCAACAATCAAGGAGCTCTGTCAGAGTCTCGTTCAGAAATCCCACGCTTAGGAAATCCTCATCACGCGCTACTCTGCAATTCGCTGTATT
>NW_022639795.1:131575-131815 GCF_010583005.1 Odontomachus brunneus | reverse complement strand
TATGTTGTAACTTGATATGGGGTTTATGAGCGAATACTGAAGAGATGCTGAGACTGGTATCTATGCTAGAATAGTTCTACAATGTTAAATATTCAATTGCTAAGTGTCGCCAAGTGATTATAATAATTGTAAGACCAAAATAAAATATAGTATGTATTGTCGGTAATGAATCTCTTATAGTTTATGGTGTGAGTATTCTAAATGCTAGGATGTATATACGCAGTAGGACTTACGATTGGT
>NW_022639795.1:131281-131565 GCF_010583005.1 Odontomachus brunneus | reverse complement strand
ACTTGATATGGGGTTTATGAGTGAATACTAAAGAGATGCTGAGACTGGTATCTATGCTAGAATAGTTCTACAATGTTAAATATTCAATTGCTAAGTGTCGCCAAGTGATTATAATAATTGTAAGACCAAAATAAAATATAGTATGTATTGTCGGTAATGAATCTCTTATAGTTTATGGTGTGAGTATTCTAAATGCAAGGAAGTATTTACGCAGTAGGACTTACGATTGGTAATGGCAGTAATGTGTCGATACAATAGTAACTCGCCAGGACACGTTCGTATGG
>NW_022639795.1:123888-126902 GCF_010583005.1 Odontomachus brunneus | reverse complement strand
GGTCGCTCGGTAGAAATACGAGCCTTGTTAGATCAGGGCTCCGAAATGTTCTTTATATCTGAATACCTAGCTCAAGTGTTACGGGTTAAACGCATACAAATGCCGACGTCGGTTTCTGCCGTCGGTTGCGTGGATGCCGGGACCTTCAAGTACGCCGCTCGAATCTGTATCTCTCATCGCGATGTAAGCTCTCCGACCGTAAACACTACCGCTTTAATTTTAAGTTCTTTAACCGCGTACGCTCCGCAAAGCGATGCGGATATCGCCTCGTTCTCTCATTTGGCGGACCTTGCATTTGCGGATCCGGATCCAACGAGCAAGGAGCCTATTCACCTCATTCTCGGCGCGGATCTGTATGGGGAGGTCATTCTCGGGGGCTTGCGCAAGGGTTCACTCGGCGAGCCTATCGCGCAAGATTCAATATTCGGATGGGTCATATCGGGACCACTCTCTCCATCCTCTCCCGCGTCACCTCCTTCACCTCCGCCTCCTGGAGATGCTCGGATGTCGCATCACGTCTCCGTTCATCATTGTCTCAACGCTACATCATTGGAGGACGAAATCAGACGATTTTGGGAAATTGAGGACTTTCCCACGCATTTAATTGCCACGCCTGACGACGAGAAGTGCGAAACGCATTTTCGCTCTACACACACGCGTACGTCAACGGGGCGTTATATCGTCAGGTTGCCGTTTCGCCGTGATCCTCCCATTGAAATCGGGGAGTCTCGCCAACGAGCCGAACAACGGCTGAACGCGCTTTTTCGACGGTTTGGTGCAAATCCGAAGCAGTTCGCTGAATATCAGGCATTTATTCGGGAGTATGAGCGTCTCGGTCATTTGCGTAAACTGCCTGCCGCCGAGGACCGCCCGGATCCGTGTGTCTATCTCCCTCACCATCCCGTTTTCCGTGATTCCAGCAGCACCACACGTCTGCGTGTCGTGTTCGACGCGTCGAGTCTCACGTCGAACGGCTCGAGTCTCAATAATCACCTTTTAACAGGGCCTAAACTTCAAACGGATTTATCCGCCGTGATATTGCGTTGGCGTCAGTTTCGCTTTGTGTATGCAGCCGACATCGCGAAGATGTACAGGCAGATTCTCGTAGACGACCGCGATCTTAATTTTCAAAGAATTTTGTGGCGTGACTCTTCCCGTGAATCCGCGAGCGACTATCAATTACTCACAGTCACTTACGGGATGGCGTGTGCACCCTTTCTCGCGTTACGCGTTATTCAGCAATTAGCTCAGGACGAAGGGGAACGGTATCCCATGGCGGTGCCCATTTTGCAAGAGCATATTTACGTCGACGACGTGCTGTTCGGTCACGACGACTTGAACGCTCTACGTGCCACGCGAGATCAATTAATTTCATTATTACGTTGCGGCGGGTTCGAACTTCGGAAATGGGCAGCCAATTCAGCAGCTCTCCTTTTTGATATTGATGACTCAGAGCACGGAACCGCGTGCGACAAATCCTTGTCTCACTCTGACAATCTCAATATCCTCGGCGTTGAATGGAATCCAGTCCTCGATTCCTTTCAGATTCGGGTGTCCATGTCCGATGACCTTCCCCGCACCAAGCGTTCCATCCTTGCCGCCATCGCTCGATTATACGATCCTCTCGGATGGGTCACCCCCGTGATTCTCTCTGCCAAAGTTTTGATGCAGACACTGTGGAGAGACAGACTTTCATGGGACGAGCCGATTCCGCCCTCGCTATCCTGTCGCTGGCAACAAATCTGCGACGGGATTTCGCGGTTGAGTAACCTGAGACTGCCGCGGTGGTCCGGGTTCACCGCTGATTGTGAGCTCGAGCTCCACGGATTCGCGGATGCCTCAACCGTCGCATATGCTGCCGCCGTGTATTTAAAGGTCATCGATTCCTCTCAGACCGTTACTATCAGCCTATTACTAGGTAAATCGAGAGTTGCTCCTCTGAAGCCGCTCAGCATACCTCGATTAGAATTGTTGGGCGCGGCGCTGCTCGCTCGGCTCATCAATCTCGTTAAAACGACTCTCGCAATAAACGATCTTCCGTGTTTCTGTTGGTCTGATTCCACGGTCGTACTGGCCTGGCTCCGCCAACATCCTTCCCGGTGGAAGACGTTCGTTGCCAATCGCGTAGCTGACATCCAGCAGCGTCTTCCAGGGACGGAGTGGAGGTACGTCGCGACGGCTGACAACCCGGCGGATTGCGCTTCGCGTGGTCTGTTGGGCGACGATCTCCTTTCCCATCCATTATGGTGGCACGGGCCTAGTTGGTTGGCATCTCCGAGCAACCAATGGCCGCGTTCCATGGCGTTGCCTCCGGATTCGGCTTCTCTCGAAACAAACGTGCACTCATTCTCCTCCTCAACGGCTCCGCCGTCCTCTGACGACTGGGACTTGAGGGAGAAATATTCCTCATGGCCGAAGCTCCTCCGCGTGACTTCGTACGTCCTTCGTTTTATAGCGCGGTGTCGAAGGCCCGCTCAACAGACTGAAGTCGCAGATCAAATCCAGCCTTTCTTATCCGCACGGGAGTTCGAAGCCGCTCGGATATTTTGGCTCCGACGGATTCAGCACGAGCTTTTCGCTGCGGAGATCCGCGATCTGGAGCAGCAGCGCCGATTGTCACGAAAGAGTTCCATTCTCTCGCTCGCACCGTTTCTTGATCGCGACGGGTTGCTGCGAGTTGGCGGGCGGCTTCAGCGCGCCTGTTTCCCATCGATCTCTCGACATCCGATCCTGCTAGCCGATCATCCTCTCGTAAAGTTAATCGTCAAACAAACTCATTTGCGAGGATTGCATGCCGGCTTGCAACTTACTTTGTCCATTTTGCGACGGGAATTCTGGGTCCTTCGCGCGCGGACCATCGCTAAGGCCATCATACACAAGTGCATCGCATGCACACGCGAACGAGCCACTGTTCCGACTCAGCTTATGGGAAGCCTCCCCGCAATACTTGTGACGGCCCCTCCTCGCAGTTTTACTCACTGCGGCCTTGACTACGCCGGGCCCGTCTCTGTTCT
>NW_022639795.1:123474-123878 GCF_010583005.1 Odontomachus brunneus | reverse complement strand
CGCGACCAGCGATCACCGTCTGCGCTGGACCAATCAACGGGTGCCAGAGAGGAAGAAAAGTGGGCTTGTTCCACACGGCAATTAGCCACATTTTACAGAAGGGTCACAGTCGAGCTACCGAGGAGCGAACAGCCAGACGTCGGAAGAGTCGGAGCAATATCTCGGTACTATAAGGTCGTACCGCGTAGTCGGCTACATTCGATTCTTTACTGCAAAACGGCTCTCTTAGTCTTATCTGAATTCCGAATTCGCGGAATTTCCGTTCTCATTTCTCTGAATTGCCGGTTGCCGTCGGCGACCGCGCTCTCGCGCAGCTCCGGATCGGATTGCTCCGCTCTCATAGCCGTTGGCCGTTGCGATCGGTGTCTGCCTTGGCTGTGTGCCTTTTCAGACTTGTTCTGTAT
>NW_022639795.1:123257-123464 GCF_010583005.1 Odontomachus brunneus | reverse complement strand
CATTCCGCCGTCCGCTCCGCATTTCGGTGGGATGTGGGAGGCCGGTGTTAAAAGTGTTAAACACCACTTGCGGCGGGTGCTCGGTACGCACACATTAACATTCGAAGAGTTTACCACGCTCTTGTGTAAAATTGAAGCTTGCTTGAATTCGCGCCCGCTTGCTCCTCTATCGGATTCGCTCGATGATTGCAACTGCTTGACTCCAAA
>NW_022639795.1:122663-123247 GCF_010583005.1 Odontomachus brunneus | reverse complement strand
CAACCGCGGCGTAAAATTATCGAGTGTTAAAATCAAGTTAATAAAATCAAGTTGAACCACTCCGATCTGAATCAATTTCGCCTCCTTTTCCTCACGCCGCTGGACCTCGTGCGAGGTCGATCCGGTGAGCGTCATTCTCACCGCTCATTAGAGAGAATTCGCTACAATATCCATTTTTCATCGCCAGTCACTATGCGCCACAAAACACTCATCTTTTTCTGCCTGGCGAGCAGAGAAATAGAGATGTTTAAGCGATTCGCAATGGCATTTTCGGTTAATTCATGTGGTACCCATTTTCCCTCCTTTTGAATTTTTCCCATTGCATGTAGACGTTTGGAAACAGCCATCGGAGTAACATTTAATGCTGCAGACAATTCTTGGAGCGTTTGAGTAGAGTTTTCGTCCAATAATGCCTGCAAATCGGTGTCTTCAAACTTTTTCGGTTAGCCTGAGCGTTCTTTATCATTGACATCAAAATCACCACTCTTATATCGCTGAAACCATACTTGGCATGTTCTTTCCGATGGAGCATAATTGCCATAAGCTTCGAAAAGCAATTTATGAGCTGCAGCTGGTTTCTTTCA
>NW_022639795.1:120473-120862 GCF_010583005.1 Odontomachus brunneus | reverse complement strand
ATAACTTCCTCTCGATGCACGGTTCTCTACCAGCCCAGGCTATTGTCGGTGTATGCAGGCAGGCCTAAAACAAAAACGAGAACATAACGTTTTTTTGTGTCTGAGCGGTCACGAAGGACGTTACACAAGTCAAAGTAATAAAGCAGCACATGTCGAAAAACAACTTTTCACGTTCCATATTTAATCAAAAGAAATAATAGCACTGCTTGCTTAAATGAATCTCTTCGCACTGAATTTTATTGGCAAATGTAACGTCCCAGCCTCAAAAATCTTTAAATTTTCCCGCCGCTAGATATTGCATTAACCTGAGGCCGATTTATGCTAAACTGAGAAGTAGACTATAAGATATTTTATTTCAGCCGCGAATTCTACTAATTCGATTGTCAGAA
>NW_022639795.1:120130-120463 GCF_010583005.1 Odontomachus brunneus | reverse complement strand
CTACCAGCCCTGGCTATTGTCGGTGAATGCAGGCAGGCCTAAAACAAAAGAGAGCAAACTTTTCTTGTGTCTGAGTGGTCGCAAGGGACGTTACATAATTGGTGGCAGCGCGGTGGGATTGGTTTAGGTGACACCGTTAGGAAGCATTAAAATACACAAAACAATTTTTACACAAATGGCAACTAGAAGCTTACGATCAAATTCAAATAAATCTTTACCTGAAGCTACAGCAGAACTCACTATGGACGAATCAGAGAACGTTAAAAGTAGGTTAGAAAGACTAGAAAAATTAGAGGAGAAAGAAAGAGAAATTCGCGAAATGACGGAAACTTT
>NW_022639795.1:119814-120120 GCF_010583005.1 Odontomachus brunneus | reverse complement strand
GGTCCCCCGAGCTTATCGGAGAGATAAGCCGAGGCGTAGAGACTTCCCTTTGCAACCGGCCGACTCGAGACCACCGTGCCTCTACGGAATTCGGCGCTGCGGCCCGACCGCCGTCGGAAACTGTCGGAACCGTACGAAGCTCCCGCTGGAGCCCTATAAAAGGCGCGCTCCCGGCGCGCTCCGGGCTTTTGTTCGAGAAATTTCAACGTGCCCACATCGACTCGTCAGCGCAGCCGCGCTAGGAGCACTTCCCCGTCCGAGGACATCATACATTCTCGTTATATTCAACTCTACGTTCGCGCAGCT
>NW_022639795.1:119664-119804 GCF_010583005.1 Odontomachus brunneus | reverse complement strand
ATCTTTTTAAAGAAATTCAAACATTTAAACCATTAATTAATCAAGTTAATATTCTACAAGTGCAAATCACTTCATTACAAAATAACCCACAACCACGAACCTCTACACAGCCATTTACACGCGAAGAACAAACTAATTCT
>NW_022639795.1:119388-119654 GCF_010583005.1 Odontomachus brunneus | reverse complement strand
TCCCCTTTTTCCTCGTACTCAGACACTAGTCCGGTAGGATCCGAGCGACCACCTATCGTTAAAATTATTATTATTCTCAATATTTATTACTCTGATTCCTATATTGTCATATATTTTGTATTATCGTATATTCTATATTACTGCATATTGTATTATTGCATTACTACTCTGATTCTTATATCGATACTCATTCCATATTGTCACTTGTTCTATATTTTTACATACTATCCTTAGTACAATTATTATTCTAATTCTTATATTGTCTC
>NW_022639795.1:118854-119378 GCF_010583005.1 Odontomachus brunneus | reverse complement strand
TTAAACCATTAATTAATCAAGTTAATATTCTACAAGTGCAAATCACTTCATTACAAAATAACCCACAACCACGAACCTCTACACAGCCATTTACACGCGAAGAACAAACTAATTCTCCCATTACTCCCATGACTCCCATGAATTCCCCCAATTTTCTTGAACCATCTCCCATTCGTTTAAAAGACATCGTCGACACAAATCCCAAATACGACGGACAACGGATGTCCGTATTTCAATTTAGCAATTTATGCGAACGCTCTTTAGATTTAATTCCGCCTCATCAGGAACCTTTTTTAATTCAACTAGTACTTAACAAATTAGTCGGACATGCGTATACTGCCATCGAAGGCACACACTTCAACACGATCGCCGCTTTAACACGAAAGTTGAAACAAATTTTTGGACCAAATAAATCATTAAATCAATATAAAGGAGAACTCGGTAATGCTCATATGAAACCCAACGAAAGCATTTTTGATTACATTGCTCGCATTAAAGAATTACGTACAGCCATAATCGACGGT
>NW_022639795.1:118721-118844 GCF_010583005.1 Odontomachus brunneus | reverse complement strand
AGGATCTTATTATATAAAATCTTGAGAGACCAGAGACAATATCACTGCTTTACAACCATACCTTACCATCTCAATCGTTCTTACTGAGATTTCCAATTAAAATCAAATCAAGTACAGCGTAGG
>NW_022639795.1:117089-118711 GCF_010583005.1 Odontomachus brunneus | reverse complement strand
AGACTTGACGATTATACAATGGACAATATTGATTTTGATGTTTTAGAAAGTTATATAAATGGCCTACCCTCAGAATTATTAATCCGCGTTAAAATAGAAGGCTACAATAATTTAGACGAAGCATTTATGAAGGCGATACAGATGTCTAAAACTTTAGAGACCGAAACGCAACGACGCAAAACCTCTTTCGTTAGATCTTATTCCCCTGTACCTTTAGCTAGGCAGGACGCTCCCTCAATTCCCCGTGGAACTCGTGCACAACTGCAAATTGATCCTAATCAGCCCCGAAGCATTCTGCAAAGACCCTCTGCACCCTTCATTAAACCCCTCATTCCTGGACAACCTGGTCCTAATGCCCCTTTCGAAAAATTTTGTTGATACTGTAAAACCGAGGGACATCTTGTAAACGATTGTATTAAATTAAAATATAGAAATTCGTATCTGCGACAACAAGCCGCTCCTTTAACTCGGGACACCGTAACTCAGAATATAGAGTCGGGAAACAAGACACGCGCTCCGGTAACGAGCGACGTCCGCCGGGACGCGACGGAAAAAACCGGACGTCCAGTTGTAAAATTTCAGGAGACAAACGAGCCGGTCCAGTGTAAGCCCCAATTAAAATAAGTGCTCCCAACGTAATTCTGTCTTCCAAAGACTTAAAAAGAGCCTACATCTTTATGGTCGATTAAGGGTCCAATGTAAATTTAATAAGGAGGCAATGCCTCAACGATAACACGAACGATAACGATAACGCGATCCTAACTTAACCCTACGGAACGAGGGTATTTCATTATAAATTCAAACAATTATTATATCGAGGTTCGCGCCTCATTAAAACCCTTATCGTCAGGGCCCGTCGCACCGACCGCGCCCATTGTTAAAGAAGAATCTACATATATCGAATTAAAGCCAAGGGACCAGCAGGTTCCGAATCTGAATTTAGATTTACATCCTAATTTAACTAGTAGCGAACAAGCAGTAGTTGACGCGCTAGTGAGTGTACTGACAGACAACGAATAAAACACGTTTCAAATATTATTTCCATTTCTTTCTTCGAGAATCGCATTCTACAATCCAACATTATTCAAGATACATCCTTTTAGTATTTTTCCTCGATTTCCTTTATTTAGTAGACTTTCCCTTATTGCAAAACCCCGCCCTCAAGGCATTAAGTCTACATTATTAGTATTTTCAGTACAATTTCAGAATCCTATATTTTTCATGTTTTAAATTCTTTATTTCTTATTCCATTTACATACATCAATCAGAATCATTTTACATTATATTTCCGTTCTACTACTTATTACAATCTAACCATTTTTCATAGAAAGTTATTACTTTCGAGTCACTTCACTCTCATTACACTTAAATACACACTTAAATAACTTCCTCTCGATTCACCGCTCTCTACCAGCCCTGGCTATTGTCGGTGAATGCAGGCAGGCCTAAAACAAAAGAGAGCAAACTTTTCTTGTGTCTGAGTGGTCGCAAGGGACGTTACACAAATGTCTAACTTGTAAAATGCAGCCAGTTTCAGATGTCAAAATAAATTACACCTACTACTAACGTCATCTAACGGTGAGCCGCAGGAACTAAGTTTACCACCTAATATATATATATAT
>NW_022639795.1:116058-117027 GCF_010583005.1 Odontomachus brunneus | reverse complement strand
TTAACCTGTTCGGGCGCCAATTTGTAACGCTAGTTCGCGTTCGGTGCGGGATCAGCTGCGAGTCGGTGTGGTCCGGATTCGAGCAGATGTCAATAATGGTGAAGACAGTGGGATGGATATTATAATGATATATTATCGATTAGATGGCTATGTACAATGAGTATTTACAGGTTGATTCGACGCCGTTGGTTTAGCGCGCGGGTTTTTGTGTTCGCTCGAATTGATGTTCGCGGCGGCGGAGCTCGGGCTGCGGGGCTGCTGGCGGTCGCGGGACGCGGGCGGTCGTGTGACGCGTCGATCGTGTTGTGCTTGCGGCGCGATGTTGACGTTCGGATCTTTAATTATTGTCGCGCGAGGAGAGCCGTTACTTGAGGAATAACACGGCCCTGCGTGCGCGATGCGTCGGATTTTTGCGGTGAGGTCGTGCGCTACGATGCGGTGCCGCGGGGATCGGTTCCCCGGGACGGCGGCGCGGTTTCGCGGAGGTCGACCTTACAAATCCAATAAGTCGACGGATCGGTAATCAAGGATGTCGACTTTACGAATCCGACAAGTCTCCACGTGTGTCGACTCTACGAATCCAACGAGTCGACGGAGTGGTAGTCTGTGCGAATCGGAGAAGTCTACGCGGAGGTCGACTTTACGAATCCAACAAGTCGACGGAGCGGAAATCAAGGATGCAGACTTTACGAAATCGGCAAGTCTCCACGTGTGTCGACTCTACGAATCCAACGAGTCGACGGCGTGGTAGTCTGTGCGAATCGGATAAGTCTACGCGGAGGTCGACTTTACGAATCCAAGTCGACGGAGCGGTAATCAAGCATGTAGACTTTACGCAATCGGCAAGTCTTCACGTGTGTCGACTCTACGAATCCAACGAGTCGACGGAATGGTCGTCTGTGCGAATCGGATAAGTCTACGCGGAGGTCGACTTTACGAATCCAACAAGTCGACAGAGCGGTAATCAAG
>NW_022639795.1:112778-116048 GCF_010583005.1 Odontomachus brunneus | reverse complement strand
CAAGGATGTAGACTTTACGAATCCAATAAGTCTACGCGGATGTCGACTTTACGAATCCAATAAGTCGACGGAGCGGTATCGAGGAATGTCGACTTTACGAATGCAACAAGTCGACAGAGCGGTGACGAGGAAGGTCTAGGATACGGTATTCTAGGCAGCGGTGTTTGCGAGGTGCTGGGCTGTTGGAGTCTGGGCTCTGTTCAGCTGAGTGCCTCGGAAGACTGCTTCCTACTGAGCTTTTCGCGCGGTCTTTTATACTAATTTTAACCTGATATCGTGTTGTGATATTCGCGGTCGGTCGGCGGTGTTTACATTGGTTTGTCGCGTGTTCGGTTTCGTGACGAGTCGTTTGATTTTATCGTTCTTGCGGTTCCTGCTTTATTTGTTTTACGAACAGCTCGTTACATCACCTCCTCCCCCCGCGTGACTAGGTGCACGTCCCGGGCACTTTATAGACTCTTTTCACCGCGCCGGATGGTCAAGAACGTATGCGCCATATCTCGCCGTCAATTTCTACATGATATTTTATATATTTAGTGAATGCGTGGCGTGGTATAGTAAATTGTCTCCCATCTGGGAGTCTTACTGCCAGCTGTCGAGGTGGTGGTTGAGCTTGCGGCCGGGTTGGTTTCGTGTCCTCCGTCGCGAGTACCGTCAAGACTGTTGTAGGTTGATCTCCTTGCTGCGGGTCGTTCGCTGATTCATCCTGGTTGCTCGTGGGATGTGGTGTTTCGGCGCTGCTTGGAGGCGGTTGCCAGTCTTCCAGCCACTGAAATATCTCCCTGTTGATGCTCATCCTCTGGTGATTGTGTTTCCGTGAGTGATGAACTGTTCAGTGCCTTGCGGGGTGCGAGTCCAGCTCCGTGTGTGTTCCCGTGTACCGGTTCAGCGTAGAGTGTCCGTTTTTCCTGGCTCGGCTCCTTATATACTCGTTTATACTCGGGGGAGTTTCTCTTCCCTTTCTTGGAGATGGGTCTGTCTCCCTCTCCTTTTTGTTGGTTTGTTTCTGTGCTGACAAGATTGGTACTGGTGACGATTGTTCGTCGTCCGTTATGTAGAGGTCGCCGGGTTGATCTCTGGTGTCGGCATGGTGGTGCCGGAGATCGCCGAGTTCCACCGGCCTCCTCTCGTCGGTTCTTTTAGGTCTTTCGAGCGTACCTCAGTGTGCCCATAGGGCCGAAACGGAATCGCCACTGCTCCCCGTCCACGTAGCGGCGATATTTTCGCGATATATGTACCGCATGATATGGTATCTTTACTATTTTTCCGTTCTCGAGCGTGATGTCGGTTGATGGTTGGTCCTTCGTTGGTGGTTTCTTCTCTAATTTAATGTGTTTATTTGGTGGTAATATCGTGTCTGCCACTATTCTTATTTTTGAGGCCGGTGGTTTGCTTTCTGGTGTCTTGCCTGAGGTCGTCTGGTTGACCTCAGTCCGTTCTGGTGTCGGCTTTGTATTCCCGGAAAGCGCCGAGTTGTCTCCGGTTTTTCTGCACCAGACCACCGGGTGGATACGCTGCCGGCGTCTCGTTGGTGTTGGCCGTACTTCCTCGCTAATTAATATTTTTAATTTCTTCTGGGCGACTCTCGCTGATGGTGGCGTCTTTTCGCACGGGATTGCTGGTCTCCGTTTCGGTGGTGCGTCCACTGGTGGTCGCTTGCCTGGTGGTAGTGGCGGTGGTTCTTCTTTCTCACTTGGAGGTAGGAGGCTTTCCCATAGCGCTTGCGCCTCGGCCTCGTTCCACGTGGTGAGTAGAGTCTGTATCGTATCGTCTATGTCTTCATCCATGATGTCGACTGTGGTGTTTGTTCTCTTGCTTGTGCTCCTTTTATACTAGCTTTGCTCTATATTTATTCTTCTGTATTTGGATTCTCCTGTTCATTGTTCCATGTATCGGTATTGTTGGTTTTTATATCGTGTACGTGTACGTGTCTAAACCATTTTTTGTTATTGTCTTGTAAGTCGACGATAACCGGTGAAATTATTCGTTTCACGAGCATTGGCCCGATGTATTTTGGAGCGAGTTTTGCGTTCAGGGCTTTATCTTTATTGGAGAGTATATGGTTCTTTTTCTATACTGTCTCCTACCTTTGGTTTCCAATCCCTTCGCCTGAGATTGTAGTGTTTTCCCTGCCTTTGGAATGCTCGCGCCATGTTAATGTTGACGAGTTCTCTTGCTGCTTCCAATTTTTGACGTACTTCGTTTGGCGTTTGAGGGCATTTCTGCTCTCTTTCTAGCGTGTGTGGGCCTGCCAGTTCTCTCTCTGTATTTAGGTAGGCAGGTATAAACCCTGTGCTGTCGTTTTTCGCGGTATTAAACGCGAACTTGATTTGACTCAAGTGTGCGTGCCAGTTCCGGTGATTGTTCCCCACGTATTGCGAAATCATTGTTTTAATTGTTCGGTTTGTTCGCTCTACCGGATTGCATTGTGGCGTCCATACTGGTGTCAAGCGCTGTTTTATTCCTAGTGCTTGCGTCAATTTCTTCATATCTCCCGATTTAAATTGCGTACCGTTATTGGAGATAATTGTGTTGGAACAGCCGTGTCTGTAAACAATTTCTTCTGTTATTGCTTGTGAGACCGCTGTTGAGGTAGCCTTTCTCGGCGGTTTCATTTCGAGCCATTTTGTATATCTGTCCTGCATTGTCAGTACTTACGTATATCCTTTGGTGGATCTCGGTAATGGTCCGATGAGATCTAATGCTACCTGATCCCATGGTTGTTGTACGTTTGTTGCGTGCATTTGTCCTAGTGGGTGTGTTTGTGACGCCTTATGTGCCTGACACTTCTGGCAGTTCCGGACATATCGTTTTATCTCTGTGAACATGCCTGGCCAGTAATATAACCGTGCTATTCTGCTTATGGTTTTTGCGGTGCCCAGGTGTCCTGCCGTTGGATCGTCATGGTATGCATGTAGGATCTCCAGTCTTTCTTCTTGCGGTATACATCTCTTCCATTGTTTTTTGCTTGGTGTTTCTTTAAAGTCCAGTCTATGGAGAATGCGTCGGTATAGTGTAACGTCCTTCGTGACCGCTCAGACACAAAAAACGTTATGTTCTCGTTTTTGTTTTAGGCCTACCTGCATACACCGACAATAGCCTGGGCTGGTAGAGAACCGTGCATCGAGAGGAAGTTATTTATTAGTGTAGTAATATAGTGTAAAAATGAAGTAATTTTATATTATATTTTATTGTGAATTGGAAATAGATTATTTGACGAGCCTTGTAATATGTATGACTTGAAAGTTTTAAGTAGCAGTGGAATAAAAA
>NW_022639795.1:111841-112683 GCF_010583005.1 Odontomachus brunneus | reverse complement strand
AAAAATGAATTATAATATTTAATATAATGTTGATTGAATAATGATAATAATATTAGGGAGAGAATAAAGAAATATATTTGCAGAGAGAGAGAGAAAGAGAGAGAGAGAGAGAAATATATCGTATCCGGAATAAAAAGAGCGAAAGTTGATGGATAGATTAATTGTAATCCTGCTATAGGCTCGAATACGAATAAAGTATTTTATTAAATTTTATTGATCGTCAGTGAATACATTTATTAATGCCTGCACCACAGCTTGTTGCTATCATTTATATTCTCTTCGAAATTTATTTTAGATGTCGGGACTTCTGGATCTTTCGGTTTTAATTATATATATTCTGGTATTTCTGCAAAGGTTTGTGAAGTCTGAGCGACCGGCTTCGGCGGGAATGGTCTTAATGACGCGCGAATCTCAATAAAATGATTTCTCGAATATATATAATAAAATACCCTCGTTCCGTGGGGGTAGGCAAGTCGGGTGTTATAGATACTGGTACGCCGAGTTTTGCCGTGCGCGTTAACCACTGCTGTAGGCGCTCTCTAAATGTTCTGCCACTTCTCCTTGACATCTAATTATTTAAATTATAATTTAAAGTGATTGAAATTTCGTTAATAAACTCCGAGAGGACTGCTTCATGCAGCTGAGAGACGAAAAGATATAAGTGTGAAAGAATTAGATAAAAGTAACACGGTCGCCCTTAGGCAAGCGTGCTGTAACTTGACACGGAACACGGATGCGGCCGTTTAAGAAGTATCAAAACAAATGATCATAAAAGAAAGGAATTTATTTCAATGTATATTTGTTGGCTTTGTGACGTGTAACAATTATAATTATTGTAATGA
>NW_022639795.1:110215-111780 GCF_010583005.1 Odontomachus brunneus | reverse complement strand
AAAGGAATTTATTTTAATGTATATTTGTTGGCTTTGTGACGTCAAACAATTATAATTATTGTAATGATAATAGTTGTTATAATAATTGGAAAGTGATAATAAAATTTGAGTCGAGTTGGCGGTAATGAATTTCTTATAATTTGTCATGTAAATACTCAAAAGCTAATATAATAGTAACTCTCGATTATTGTGTAGTAGCTGTGCGTCGCTCTTATAATAATTCGCCAGGACACGCTCGCAAAGGTCGGTCGGTGTTGCCGGCGGTCAGTCGAAGGGCCCGGGCGGTGGCCTATTGGTAGCAGGCGACGGCCGGAGCGGAAGTAGAATATTTCGGTATAGTTTCCGAATTGTGTAATATCGTGTAGTAATGTGTAATTTCTCCCGAACAAATGCTTCGTAGCAACGGGTCGGCGAGACTAGTTAATACAGAGGTTGAAGTGTAAAAATTATGTGTTACAGAATAATATATGTGTGTCTGAGAAAAATGTCGAGTAACTACTGACAAAATTGTGTGTCGCACTGTGTGTAAAATGTTGAAGTAGTACTGCTACTACTGAAGTAAAATTACGTGTGAGTGTCGCGAGGAAAAATGATGAACTGAACTGAACTAAAATTATGTGTGTCGTAATGAAAAATGATGAAGCACTGCGATTGCGACTCCTCGCGACTACTCGCGACTGCGACGACTGCGACTACCGCTCGCGCGCTCCGGTGGCAAGGCTTATATAGGCTCCGGCGGCTTCCGACGGCGGCCGGGCTGCAGCGCCGAATTGCAGGGTGGCATGGTGGTCCCAAGTCGGCCTTCATTAAAGGGATTCCACTACTCTTCAGCTTCCTGGTACTGCATGCGGGTGGCTGAATGACGTGATGCACGGTGGCGTGATGCATAGCGACGCGATGATATCATTTTGTTATCGTTCGTTCGTGTCCATGCGAGTTCGCAACGCGAATATTTTATATTATTCTAATTGTATTAATAATTCTGTTGTTATGAATGGCCTTTTATACTTCCCCATTAATTGCAATGATATATTATCATACTAGAGTGCTTTTATTGTACTGTTGACGATTTTATAATTTAATCTCGGCCCTTTTTAACAATTGAATTATTAAATCCGCTGTTAAAATAGGTTTTCGCTTAAAATACTACTTATGTTATTACTCAGTTAGCACAAATCGGCCAATGGCCACTATGGCCTTTTAATATTATAGTGACGCGAAAGTTTTAAAGTTTTTGGAGGCCTGGACGTTACAATAGCGTGATCTGGTACCTTCTGTGGGTGTGTCTCGCTGTACTTTTGTCGGTACCATTTACATTTTATATCTGTATGTATGGTGGCTATGTCGGGTTGCCGTGATAATGCGTCTGCTACTTTGTTTGAGCTTTCTTTGCGATATTTGATATCGAAATTGTACTGTTGAAGCTCAAATTTCTACCTTCCCAGTCGCCCTGATGGCGACTCTAGCTTTTGAAACCATGTTAGAAATTGGTGGCCCGTTATAACTGTGAAGTTATATCTCTCGAGGTAACATTGCATTTTGCGGATGCCCCAGATTACTGCGAG
>NW_022639795.1:108723-110205 GCF_010583005.1 Odontomachus brunneus | reverse complement strand
AAGTTATATCCCTCGAGGTAACATTGCATTTTGCGGATGCCCCAGATTACTGCGAGGCATTCTAATTCCGTGGCGCTGTAGTTTTTCTCGCAGTTATTTAGTGTTCGACTCCCGTATGCGATCACTCGTTCGCCCTCTTTGAAATTTTGTGTAAGCACGACTCCCAGGCCATGTTTGCTTGCATCTGTTTGAACTGTGAATTTCAGGTTGAAGTCAGGGCATGCGAGAATAGACGCGAATACTAAGGTTTCCTTTAGTTTGTGGAAAGCGTTTTCCTCTTCTGGTCCCCACTGCCATTTTACTTTTTGCTTTGTTAGGTTCGTTAGTGGTGCGGCGATTTTCGAGAATCCTTTAATGAACCTGCGGTACCAGGAGGCCATTCCTAGGAATCGTCTAATGTGTTTAAACTTTGTTGGTGTTGGCCAGTTATTGACGCTTGTTTTTTCCGGATCGGTTCGTATGGCCTTTTTTGTCTATGATATGTCCTAGGTATTTTAAGTTTGGTCTGCAAAAATGGCATTTTTCGCTGTTTAGCTTTAACCTAGCTTTCCTCAGTGGTATAAATACTTCCTTTAAAATTTGCAGGTGGTGCTCGAATGTTTTTGTTGCGATAATGTTATCGCCCAGGTAAATTTGTACGTATTCTTCTAGTTCTGGTCTAATTATTGTGTCCAAGAGGCGTTGGAATGTGGCTGGTGCGGAATGTACATCGAAATGCATGACTTTAAATTGCTTGAGCCCTCGTCCCGGTACGGTGAATACGGTGATTGGTGTAACGTCCCAGCCCCAGAAACTTCAATTTTTCGCGATCATTACGGTATATAAACTTTGCGATAACCAGAGGCCGATTTGTGCTGATCTGAGACATAGAACGCCGTATGAACCAAATAGTATACTTAAATACTTCGAAGCGCTATATGAGGAGTCACGATATCAGTAGACAAGGACGGAATATAGTTTAGGCAAATTGATTCATAGTAGAAATAATTAAGAATTCAAAAGGTACGTTAAAGATAATAATCCAAAGTCCACGATATCATGAGCTCTCATAGAATAAACTATATGCGATATTATAATTAGTTATTATAAGTTTTATTGTATTTAAAAACAAGGACTCTTACTAATTCATTCGTCAAAAACGGCCAAGGATAAAATCAGACTATTATAGAAATGAAGTATTCATATAACCACTCAAAGGGCCATACATGACGAAGGAATTGGTAGGAAACTCAAATAATATAGAATATTCGCATAGCGAACTCGCTAGGACACGAACAAATGCGTTCAGCATGATGTCATCGCGTCACTATGCATCACGCCACGGTACATCACATTATCCGGCCACCCGCACACAGTACCGAGAAGCTGAAGAGCGGTGAAATCCCTTTGGAAAAGACCGACTCGGGACCACCGTGCCACTCTAGGATTCGGCGCTGCAGCCCGACCGCCGTCGGAAGCCGCCGGAACCGAACGAAGCCCCGT
>NW_022639795.1:107907-108490 GCF_010583005.1 Odontomachus brunneus | reverse complement strand
ATTATTTTCCATCCCTAACCTATTCACGTACATACATATATACACTTTACTGCAGAGCTACGGTAGTCCTAGTGTCTACCATAATCGCCGTCGTAATAGCGTTTCTTTCTCTCTCTATCTCTGCTTCAGGTAGCTTAACTGCTCCTGGCAGATTCTTTTGCTTATAATACAGAGCTCTGACAGTTTCGGCAGCGTCTCGTATGCTCCGGAACTTAATTATTAATACAGCGAATTGCAGAGTAGCGCGTGATGAGGATTTCCTAAGCGTGGGATTTCTGAACGAGACTCTGACAGAGCTCCTTGATTGTTGAGCCTTATTAAGAACACACAAAACCCAAATTGAATTTACCATCTCAATAATCCCTACCTATAAATCGAAACCTATTTCGATCGTTCTTATGGACTTTTGCTTCTCAGTAACTTTTATTATCGAATTGATTGAATAAATCTTCAATATATTAACCATTTCCTCAATAATTAATAGAGGACAAATAAAACACGTAATAAATATATATATACATTCATTTTATTCGATTTATACATTCTTTGGTCAAATATAGGATCTACATTTTATCATTCATCA
>NW_022639795.1:107453-107735 GCF_010583005.1 Odontomachus brunneus | reverse complement strand
AGGTATTTTGCTCCCCGTAATTTGTCCAGTGTCGCCGTGATTTGAGGTAGCGGGTATGCGTTTTGTTCTGTGACTTCGTTCACTTTTCTGAAATCGACGCAAAATCTGTATTTCCCGTCCTTCTTTCTTACTAGTACGATGGGTGAGCTCCAGGCACTCTGTGATGTTTCTATTATCCCCTCTTTTTCATCTCCTCGACTTTTTTGTCGATGATTGCCTGCATAGCGGGATTTCTTGGCCTGTATCTCTGTTTAATTGGTTCTATGTCTGATTTTACTTTTA
>NW_022639795.1:106476-107443 GCF_010583005.1 Odontomachus brunneus | reverse complement strand
GCCTGTATCTCTGTTTAATTGGTTCTGTGTCTGATTTTACCTTTATTTTGTGTTGTGCCATTTTGGTTGGTCCCTTTATTTTTTCGAATTTTGCGAATTCTTCCTGTAGGAATTTTTCTAGCCTTGCGTTTTCTTTCTCTGAGCGAGATTGCATGCCTTCCGAGATGATACATGTGCGCATGTACCTCTTCTTATGCGGTTGTATTGCTGGCGGCGAAATTGGTATTTTCAGTTTTGCCCATAAGTCTACGCCGATTAGTACGGCGCTTTCTAGTGTCGGTATGACGTGGACTTTATGCCAATATGTTTTCCTGTTTATCTGTATTGGCACTACTAGGCTTCCTGTTATCTTCGTTCTTCCACCGTCTGCGAGGCGCAGCGTTGTGGTGTGTCCTTGTACTCTCGTTTGTCTTTTTAGCATTTTTGCTGTTTTTCGGTTAATACAGGAGATCTCGGATCCCGAGTCTAGGAGCGCCTCGAATTTTTTGTCGTCAATTGTTACCTGTATGTACGGTCTTGGAGAGTATTTAATTGCGGGCTTATGTGTGACCAAGGAACGCCCTATTCCTCGGTCCTTGTGCGGTTTCACGGCTTCGGGTGGCAATTTTTCGTGAGAACTCCGTCCTTTCCGCATTGTGAGCAGAATTTCCTTTGTTCATAATGGCATCTTTGCCCGGTGTGACCTCTTTTCTTGCATCTCCAGTAGTGTTCGGCCGCATTGTATATCGCGGCTGTTGTCGGTGACTGCGGTATGGAGCGTGTATTCCTACGGAATAGTGCTCGTTGTCGCTCTATATCTTCGATTTCTGCTGCCTGTGCTCCGAGTTCGTTTAGCGTGTGTATGTTGTTTCTTCTTATGTGCACTTTCAGCTCTGGCGACATATTTTCGCAAATCATCGATTTGGTCGCGTCATGAGAAGACTCCTGCTCTTCTCATCAATGTTGCGAGGTCGGTTGAGTATTGTCG
>NW_022639795.1:101319-106179 GCF_010583005.1 Odontomachus brunneus | reverse complement strand
GGGTTTTCGGGGTCGCTGAACACGAATCTGAGGTTAGAATTTCAAAATTCAAGATGGCGGATCCAATATGGCCGACAAAATATCGAAAAAAGCATCAAAACTGACTGAAAATGCATACATCAAGGTTTTTGGGGTCGCTGATCACGAATCTGAGGATAGAATTTCCAAATTCAATATGGCGGACCCAATATGGCCGACAAAATATCTAAAAAAACATCAAAAGTAACTGAAAATATATATTCTACTTTTTGCATAACCCAGAGACAACGGCGTGGACGTACTAAAATTCTCCTTTGGGGTGCTTATTTATAATGAGTCCCTTTGCCTCTCACTTTTCGGGGTGCTTTTTTATCGTGAGTCCCCTTGCCTCTCACTTTTCGGGGTGCTTTTTTATCGTGAGTCCCCTTGCCTCTCACTTTTCGGGGTGCTTTTTTATTGTGAGTCCCCTTGCCGCTCACTTTTCGGGGTGCTTTTTTATTGTGAGTCCCCTTGCCGCTCACTACATCTCACTCAAACATCTTAGTGATCTTTTTTCATACATGGACTGCATAAGTATGCATCACAACCTTCACAGAAATTGTATGTTCTGATTGAACAATTTTTGCACTTCTTTTGTTTACTTTGTCGAGAAATTTTGTGTATATTACGCCTCATTTGACTCTTTTGTACATAACTCTTGGCTATTGACATAACAAATTCTTTCGTTTCAACTTTATTCTGACCATCTCCACAAGCATTGAAAATCACAAGGGCATTCACAATTGCTGCTTGAAGCAATCTGATAAAAACTACCCACGTCCATTTTTTGGATCGGATGCACGGCGCAACATTGTTACAATGTCCATCATGTAAATCTACCCCACCCATAAATCGATTGTACAGATGAAAAGCTTGTGGGAACGGTATATCAATCTTGGCCTTTGATTCCGAACTGTACCTCTTAGAGTCTGATAAAGGTGTTACTCCAGCAGCAGTAGATATGATTGAAACTAACTTCGAATCCATAGCCGTTATATAATTTATGCCACTGTTTTTATCATGCTTCACGACATACGTTCCGCGTTTAGACGTCTTACTGATCACGTTCTTGTCAGCTACTCGATTCTCTCTTATGGTCCCGATACATTTTATTTGTAGTTTATTCAAGTGCACCATAAGATCTAAATTCGTGAAGTAATTGTCCAAATAAAGATGGAACTGGGGAACTTGTCCAGCAGGAACCATTTCGAAAAATGGTTTCAATAAATTTAGAACAACGCGAGAACCCAAAGCACATTTAGCTAATTTCTCACCACACATTGAGTTCTTTTCGCAATAAAGATCAACATTCAGTAAAAATCCGTCTGCTGTACAAAGACCCCAAAATTTCAATCCAAATCGAACAGGCTTTCCCCGAATAAACTGTTTCAATGATGTTCTCGCGTATGATTTAGCCATTATTTCGTCTACAGACATGGCAGTTCTCCTGATACCGTACTGGAGAATATTTTTTCGAAATTTATTTAGCAAAACACGGACGCGCCAACCTTTATCATCGGTATTTTCATCTTTCGTTTTCGAAAATTTGAGTTTAGATTTTATATTTTCAAACGTATTACGTGACATTGCGGAAGAAATTACTTCACACGATAAAAAAGGATCAGCAGCCCAATAATCTCTTTGAGACTTCCGCTTGTTGAAAGAACTCACTAAAATAATACCGATGAACGTATTTAGATCATCCATATTCAAGTTCAAACCATTTTCTTTGCTGGCATCGATCATATAGTCTGTCATATCTACAGAGAAAAATTGTTCAAAAAGTTCAACTGGCTTGCTTTCTCTAATACGTTTCTTCTGAGTATCCTTCAATAAAACTTTATCCATAAGATCGCATGTATACTTTTTTTCGCCATTCACCCATTTGAACTCATGACCTTTTTCCAATTTATCTTGATTTTCGCGATAACTTTTACAGATCTTGTCATAAGTCATAGTTACTTTGGCCTTTCCACGATCAGTTTCATCATCCGAACTCTCTCCACCTGAGGAACCAGAATTATCTGGATTTGGAATGGCAACCAATTCCTCCTCATCAGAACTTTCATCTTCTAATTGATCTACCGTTCTTGAACGTTTTCGAGACATGTTGAAGGTGAAATTACATTCAATAGTTTATTTGTGATATAATTCAAGTTTATACAAAAGTATAGCGAATTATAACTCAAACGGTGTCAACCCCTTTTTGGTAACTTTAGGACACCACCTGCGTCAAGAATCTGAGATTATTTGATGATACCTGAGGAATTGTGCTCCTCAACAAAAGCTAAAAATGTACAAATTGACAACGATTTGGATTATTACCCAAATAAACTATTGATAATTTTGAAAGAGGGAACTTTATATGTTTGAAACTTGATAATGAAAATATAATTCAAAATAAATAGTTATTCAAAATCTAGATGAACATCAAGCTACATTGGAAAAAATCAATGATCTTAATGGGATAAATAATGAAAAAGGTATTGTTATGATCTCATGAATAAAATTTTATTCAGCGAATATGACAAGAATGTCCTCAGCGACCTAGAAGTATGTATTTTCAGTCAGTTTTGATGCTTTTTTCGATATTTTGTCGGCCATAATGGATCCGCCATATTGAATTTGGAAATTCTATCCTCAGATTCATGATCAGCGACACCAAAAACCTTGATGTATGCATTTTAAGTCAGTTTTGATGTTTTTTTCGATATTTTGTCGGCCATATTGGATCCGCCATCTTGAATTTTGAAATTCTAACCTCAGATTCGTGTTCAGCGACCCCGAAAACCCCCATATACGAGTTTCCAGGGACTTTCAGGGACTTTCAAAGAGTTTGGGCGATCGGGCAGCTATTTGAATCTCTTTTTCCATCATTCAAATAACGCGCAGGGCTTTCCGGTTATTATGAAGAGGTTAGGAATTTTTCATGCCAGGGAAAAAATTTTGTCGTCATCTTGAACTATTTTGTGCACTTTTGGTTGAAGTCCAAAAATATTTTGATGGCATTTTTTCTCTCAAAAAAATCCCAAACTCGGAAGAACTCAGAATTTTCGTCACTTTTTTGTTTAAAATCTGCCATTTTTTTTTTTGTGACTTTAAAATGCAATTCTGACTTCACCAATCGAAAGAGCAACCTCGAAAATAGTGGATAAGGTACTTCGGAGCTATTTTAAAACTGATTTTCATGTTACTTACAACGTCTGAAATAACAAACAAAATTCTGTTTCTTTGGGCGTTAATGGGTTAATCTCGCTCGTAGTTCGTCTAGAGTACCGTCTGTGGGCAACCCTAGTTCTGCCATCTTTTTTACTATCTCCTCCTTTGATAGCATATATATCATCCGCTTCATTTTTTCTTTCTTCTCTCTGCTTGCTTTTTAACCTGTTCGGACGCCAATTTGTAACGCTAGTTCGCGTTTGGTGCGGGATCAGCTGCGAGTCGGTGTGGTCCGGATTCGAGCAGATGTCAATAATGGTGAAGACAGTGGGATGGATATTATAATGATATATTATCGATTAGATGGCTATGTACAATGAGTATTTACAGGTTGATTCGACGCCGTTGGTTTAGCGCGCGGGTTTTTGTGTTCGCGCGTATTGATGTTCGCGGCGGCGGAGCTCGGGCTGCGGGGCCGCTGGCGGTCGCGGGACGCGGGCGGTCGTGTGACGCGTCGATCATGTTGTGCTTGCGGCGCGATGTTGACGTTCGGATCTTTAATTATTGTCGCGCGAGGAGAGCCGTTACTTGAGGAATAACACGGCCCTGCGTGCCCGATGCGTCGGATTTATGCGGTGCGGACGTGCGCTACGATGCGGTGCCGCGGGGATCGGTTCCCCGGGGCGACGGCGCGGTTTCGCGGAGGTCGACCTTACAAATCCAATAAGTCGACGGATCGGTAATCAAGGATGTCGACTTTTGTCACGTCCTTGGGCGCGACACCTCGACTCCGCCCTGAATTAAGGGTGAGAGGTCGGGGTTGTTGAGAGTGAGAGTCAGCAGCGTGAAGCCTACTCTACCCTCGGTACCCCTCTCGATTGCTCCCGGGGTAAGTGCGAGAACACAATTTCGCGGTCCCCTTAACCTTTTTCCTCCATACTAGTATACTCGGCCGTACAGTCTGGGCACGCCGACATGGGCTGGTCTGCCGTCACAGGATCCCGACAATCCAAGCAGTACTTGGGCTCAACCCAGTGACCGACTATAAGGCAATGGCCATGTATTTGTCGGTACGTATTAGTCGGTTCCGCGGACTCTCGACGGTAGTGGCACAAAGTGCAAAGGACCAGATCGCCACTCTGGTCCACAAATGCTCTGATCTGCCAGCACCTCCGATCAGGGATGCTGGCCAAGTATTCTAACAGCTCCGGCTGGGTGGCCTCTCGATGGTGGTGGAAGGGGTTTCTCCGGTACGTTAGCATACCCTCCCGCCGCTTCAGGCCGATGGTTTACATCGGGTAGAGAGCCTGTTGCCTCTTCTGTATATACACCTCGTATCGAGGGTCGCCCTGGATCTGAGGGATATTGGCCGGATAGACAACAGGGTCCAATCTCAAAGGGCGCAACCGCCACCGTGCAATACGGTATCGGGGACCCACGTACAGTCGGTTATCCGTTATCCTCAGTCCGATTCTCCCGACTGTTGAGGCAATTAATGGAGCTTTGTCTCCCGCGGCAGTCCGGTGGATCAGGACCAGGTTGTTGTTCCGGTCCTGTCTGAGATTAGTGCCGATTTCCGGGGTGTTGCAGTCCACGTAGAGGTTCCTCAACAGCCGCCGGAGCTGGTTTTTCCTGCCGGCTCGTCGGGTCTTCCTTCGAGGCTTCGGATCTTGAGAGGTCGCG
>NW_022639795.1:100153-101113 GCF_010583005.1 Odontomachus brunneus | reverse complement strand
CCGGCGTGTTGCAGTCCACGAAACATTCTTTAACTGCCGCCGGACTTGGTTCTTTCTGCCAGCTCGTTGGGTCTTCCTTCGAGGCTTCGGATCTTGAGAGGTCGCGCCCGTATTAGGAAGTCCCGTCGACCGGACCTCCTCCTCGCGAGGGGGCTCCCGAGCTATGGTAAAGGGGGGGGGGCTTGAAGGATGAGAGACTGGTGGCGAGATGGTGCGGCTTGTCCTCACTCTGTCTCCCCGCCAGTGCCTCTAGGTAAGGAAGGGTGTCGGGATCGCGAGCGGAACGGTGCGGTTTGTCCTCACTCTGTCTCCCCGCCAGTGCCTCTAGGTAAGGAAGGGTGTCGGGATCGCGAGCGGAACGGTGCGGTTTGTCCTCACTCTGTCTCCCCGCCAGTGCCTCTAGGTAAGGAAGGGTGTCGGGATCGCGAGCGGAACGGTGCGGTTTGTCCTCACTCTGTCTCCCCGCCAGTGCCTCTAGGTAAGGAAGGGTGTCGGGATCGCGAGCGGAACGGTGCGGTTTGTCCTCACTCTGTCTCCCCGCCAGTGCCTCTAGGTAAGGAAGGGTGTCGGGATCGCGAGCGGAACGGTGCGGTTTGTCCTCACTCTGTCTCCCCGCCAGTGCCTCTAGGTAAGGAAGGGTGTCGGGATCGCGAGCGGAACGGTGCGGTTTGTCCTCACTCTGTCTCCCCGCCAGTGCCTCTAGGTAAGGAAGGGTGTCGGGATCGCGAGCGGAACGGTGCGGTTTGTCCTCACTCTGTCTCCCCGCCAGTGCCTCTAGGTAAGGAAGGGTGTCGGGATCGCGAGCGGAACGGTGCGGTTTGTTCTCACTCTGTTCCTTTCGCGGTCCCTGGGAGAGGAATGGAGGGCTGGCGGTGGGGTGGTGCGGCTCGGCCTCACTCTTCCCTTCCACCAGTACCTCCGGATTGAGAAGGATGTTGGGATCACGATCGGAATGGTGCG
>NW_022639795.1:96831-100120 GCF_010583005.1 Odontomachus brunneus | reverse complement strand
GCTTGTCCTCACTCTTTTCCTCTCGTGGCCCTTGGGATAGGGGGAAGGATGGGAGTTTGTGGAGCAGCTCAGAGGGCACCCTCTTCACGAGGTCGGGGGCCAAGGCGAAAGGACCCCGTGGCAACCGAAGGCCCAGTCGCGTCTGCAGTTGATGCTGCCAGTAAGGCCGCGCTGAGGTCCTAGGCCTTCTACGAAATACCGCTCCGGAGTATTGCGTCGCCGGCCTGGAGGTAGCGGCTTGTTGAAAGTCTGGCGACTCGGATTGGTGCTCCTCCGTGACACAATCAATGTGCACTGGATCCGGAGTAGGTTTCCTCACTCGGTCGAGGAACCTTAGAAGGTCGTCGGCTTCTCCCGAGGAGAAGGAGACGTGGCTGTTATTATCGAAATAGTCCATTAAGTTCCGGAAACACTTTTATTTATTCACTCGTAGACTCAAACGTGGTCCAGGGAAAATCCGATTCGGAGTGCCTTAAATCGTCGTAGGTGAGCCGTATTGCCGATCTCAAAATCCTAATGTATAGCCCAGAGTATAGCCGACAGTCTAACTTCGTGTCCGTGGATAATCCGAGTCGTGTATGTTCAGAAAATTCGCGTAAGTCCGTGTAGAAAGCAAAAATCGTAAGTCCAGTGGTATAGCCAGAAACTAAGTCGCCTGGTACAGTAGAAAAATCAGAGACTGAATCGTCCACTACAGTAGTACGGCCAGAGGACTGAACCGACTAATGCAGTAGTACGAACAAAGTGCTGAGCTGTCTAATGCAGTAGTATATCCGATGAGAATGGTTTGCTAATGCAGTAGTGTAACCAGAGACAGAGTAGCCCCGACTGATGCGGCTTGCCGGCATATATAGTTTTAGCGCGGACCAGGAAGAAGACGACTCGAGCAGCGAGGCTTTAAGGCATCCCCGAACAGAGATAGCGCGGACCTGGAAGAAGCCTTGGTAGCGAAATATTTAACCAGGCTTGTTCAAGGCGGGAGATTTGAATCGCGGAACAGATTTTCGTTATTTTTACAATAAATCGATTAAATAAATTATCGAAAATTGCTAACTACGTTGTGTTAGCTGCTCTCGACCCGGGGATCAACAAATATATTGTTATTGTTAGTTATACATTGTTTAGTGAGGCATTTGTTGATCCCGGTATACGGATACAGGGCTTTAGCGGTTAACAATTGGAGATTTGCTAACTTATTAACTAACTTATTACTAGCGCGATTAATTGTTTACAACTTATATATAGTTGATCTATCCTATAATTAATAACTAATGGTCCTTGTATGTTAGTAGCTTATGTAGTAATGGAGCACTTTGCTCCCTTGTTTAAATAACATTTCTATTCCTCTATTAACGACTTCGTAATCAGCAAAATGGCGGTCCTCAACTCTCCAGTATTTGGTGCTTAGGATTTTAACAATGTTACAGTTAAATACCGCAAGAACTCGTGAATTTAGAGGTAAACAAACGATTGGGTTGTTGTTTCGTGGTGTGAGCTTTCAGACTAAACGAAGTTGTTAATTAACAAATTAATATTCCGGCAACCGAGGGACCTAGAGTTAACCGAATGACTGAATTGTTGTTCCCACGGTGTGAGCTTCTGATCTAGACAAAGTCGTTAGTTAACAATTTAATATCTCGATAACCGAGGAACTTAGAGCTAAACTAATAACTGAATTGTCGTTCCCACGGCGCGAGCTTTTGAATTGAACAAAGTCGTTAATTAACAATTTAATATCTCGGTAACCGAGGGACGTAGAGTTAAACAAATGACTGAATTGTTGTTCCCACGGTGTGAGCTTCTGATCTAGACAAAGTCGTTAGTTAACAATTTAATATCTCGGTAACCGAGGGACGTAGAGTTAAACAAATGACTGAATTGTTGTTCCAACAGTGTGAACAGAGCAACCGAAAACGAATGAGGGGAAAAAAGTTTTTCGTGCTCGCATACGTCACGCAGGGATGTGACACTTTACGAATCCGACAAGTCTCCACGTGTGTCGATTCTACGAATCCAACGAGTCGACGAAGTGGTAGTCTGTGCAAATCGGGTAAGTCTACGCGGAGGTCGACTTTACGAATCCAACAAGTCGACGGAGCGGTAATCAAGGATGTAGACTTTACGAATCCAATAAGTCTACGCGGATGTCGACTTTACGAATCCAATAAGTCGACGGAGCGGTATCGAGGAATGTCGACTTTACGAATCCAACAAGTTGACGGAGCGGTGACGAGGAAGGTCTAGGATACTGTGTTCTAGGCAGCGGTGTTCGCGAGGTGCTGGGCTGTTGGAGTCTGGGCTCTATTCAGCGGAGTGCCTCGGAAGACTGCTTCCTACTGAGCTTTTCGCGCGGTCTTTTATACTAATTTTAACCTGATATCGTGTTGTGATATTCGCGGTCGGTCGGCGGTGTTTACATTGGTTTGTCGCGTGTTCGGTTTCGTGACGAGTCGTTTGATTTTATCGTTCTTGCGGTTAGGTTAGCACTTTGCATATTCTCCCCACTGTTGACTAGTGTTACTATACGAGGGTACAAACGTCCAAGCGGAGTTGCTTGCGAGCACACTAGGCATACATGCCCTAACTCCAATTACCGACGCGGCGTCCTTCATTTTGACTTTGGGAGTAGCGACGACTGTTACTCCTCTGCCTTGCGCCTACATAATTCTGTATTCTTACAGAAGCAATTATTTTTTAATAATTTTATTCGTGCAGACGAGTGCGAGAACATAGCGACATTTCTTGCCATTAAAAAAAATAGGTGTTTAAGAACTGTCAGTAAACCTGACATAAAGTTAAATTTTGCTCGCCCAGTAGGTCTGAAGTAATTTCCTGGTGCGCATTTTATAAGGCGTATGACCGAAAAACTTTGAAATGAAGTAAATATGCAATTGAAAAATAACTACATTTTTTTAATTGTAGCAAGAAATTGATTATGTAAAAACTGATTGTAAAAATTGATTATGTAAAATTATATATATTCATAGTCAAAGCCTGTAACTAATTTATATCAGGTTTATATAATAATACTATAGTTATATAGTTCTAATACTAAATAACGAAACAAATTTAAGTTATTTTTTATTGTTTATGATGTATTTAAAAATTTCTGGAAATGCATCTTGTGTGAGAAAATTTTATACGTCAGTTGGTTTAACTCATTAGGTTTCATGCTTCTTTCTCTTGCGAAGAATCCAATAAAATCTCATATTGAGAAGTGAGACATAATAGGATTTCTCAAATATTATTTGCGTAAATGCGTAACATGTACCACGCAAATGCTGTTATC
>NW_022639795.1:95924-96683 GCF_010583005.1 Odontomachus brunneus | reverse complement strand
TCTCTCTCTCTCTCTCTCTCTCTCTCTCTCTCTGTGTGTGTGTGTGTGTGTTTGAGAAAAGTAGAATATTTCGGATAACAGATTACTACGGTGATTTTGCAACGTTGTAATCTTGTTTTATTAAAAAAGCAATATTGACAACATACTAACTACTTTGAATGTCAACATAATGTAATCTCTGCACTTCTCCTGAGCGCATTAACGAGGAAGACATTGACCAGTCGCAAATATTGTGTAAATATGGTGCGAGATCACTTAAAATCGTAACCGTTCCAGATTATATTTATCCAGCGGACGCTGTCTGTTGCGAGGACGTTTATTAGACTTAAGGGAAATTCGTGAATATAGAAAAGATGTCATTATAATCACCTCCTTCCTTCTGACGCATATCATGTCCGCCGAAACGCATTTGGAATCGCACTGCACACAATGAAATAACTTTCTAGATTTATTGATTTTCTTGTTAGTCTTGCGTTTATTGTAGCTACGACATATTTTAGTCCATTGTCGGGATACGCGTGCCGCCGATAAAAACGATTCCTCATCCAGGTTTCCCAGTATTAGGAACGCAACTTCCAGTGGTAGTTGCGCAATAAAATTGACGCTGCGACAGCCCTGTATGAAAGACATCAGTTTTCGGAAGGTTTCCATGTGCGCTATTTGTCACGCGGAGGTAACCTAAGTGGTGTCTTTTCGTCGCGATCAACTTACTTATATATAGATTCTCTCCACCTTTTAGCATATTCCCCCCACTTCTTG
>NW_022639795.1:93991-95914 GCF_010583005.1 Odontomachus brunneus | reverse complement strand
GTGTCTTTTCGTCGCGATCAACCTACTTATATATAGATTCTCCCCACCTTTTAGCATATTCCCCCCACTTCTTAGCATATTCCCCCCACTGCTGAATAATGTTACTATACGAGGGTACAAACCTCCAGGCGGAATTACCTCCGAGCGCACCAGGCACAGCTACTCCAATATCAATCGCCGACCCTGCGTCCTCCACTTCGATTTTGGGAGTAGCGACGCCAAGTATTCCTCTGCCCAGCGCTTAACCAAATGATCCCTCCTTCTTACAGAAGCAATTATTTTTTAATAATTCTATTTGTGCGAGACGACGAGCGTGAGAAAATGGCGCTTTTTTCATCTCTTTGAAGGAATAGTTATATCAAGCGAAACTGTTGTGTTGCGAAGACAAGTGTAAGCGCGAAGTAACGCGGCCTACCATATATAATTACGCGACACCTTTAGTTGAATATAGGTTTGATGCTCATTTCTGCTTTAACGGCTGAATTGATGAAGTTCTGGAGGGATTTAATCGATTAATAAAACTGACATTATTTTTTGTCTACGTGCTCCAGCAGCTGAGCTATTTTAGCTCAAAGTCTAAAATCGTGAATTTACACGTAAGGAACGTCTCCTCACGACAGAAATGTCCATTGACTATGTTCTCCGTGAGATGGCGCGATGGCGAGATTGTTACGATTACCGATTTATTGACTTGTACCTGTCATCGCGGCGGAGACAAGGTTTCCATGTGCGCTACTTGTCACGCGGAGACAAGTGACAGTCCGCGCGTACGAGAATGGGGTGATAACGAAGTTATATTTTTAATATATAATAGTTTTGAAAGTTGCAACGAGTGTTTGCCGTGATAATTTAGAAATGAATTTGTGGAATTAACAAGGATAATATTAGTTAACTATCAGCGAATTCATAAAATATACAAAGATGTAAAAATTTAGTATTTTGTGTCGTTTTTACTTTTTATAGCTAAATTAAGTAATAAGGAGATAAAAAAAGAAGGAAAAGAAAGGAAGAAGATAGGAAAAGGTAAAAGAGAGAATGTGCAAGAAGAAATGAAAAGGATACAGAAAAATGAAGATAAATAATAACACGGTAAAAACCATAAGAGAGCAAGATTGAAAGACAAGACAAATATATGAAGAAGTGAATGGATAAATAAAAGGATAATTTTGAAGAAAAGCTATGGAGTTAACAAGGATAATATCAGATAAGTATCAGCAAATGTATAAAAATATATAACGATGTAAAACTTGAATACCTTGTGTCGTTTTTACTTTTTATAGCTAAATTAAATAATAAGAAGATAAAAGGGAAAGGAAAAGAAAAGTAAAAATAAGGAAAAAGAGAATGGAAAAAATATGCGAGAATAAATAAAGAGAAGACAGAAAAAATGAAGGTAAATGATAAGATAGTAAAAAATCATAAGAGAGAAAGGCAAGATGGAAAGGCACGAGAAATATATGTTGCGAGGAAAAGAATGACAAGTAAAAGGATAAATAATAAATAAATAATTAAATAAATTTTTCTTGTCTGCCGCGATAATAAATAAATATTGCTTTACATAATATAGAATAATTTATAAGTATATAGAACTATCATGTTTTTTATGTTGTTTGCACTTTTATTATTATTAAACAAGTCAAGAAGAAAGTAAGAAGGAAAATACAGAAAGCAGGAAGAAAAAACGAAAATATAAGAAGTAAAGATAGTGCACAAAGGAACAGAAAGTGGAAACGAAGCAAAAAGTTAGAAAATAGAGAGATACAAGATAGTAAAACAGGAAAAGTAATTTTTTAAAAATTAATGCATTATCATTACTCGTTATTCATAGAAAAAGTACGCACGTATTATTGTTACATTTCATTATTAGATAGAAAGAAAGAGACAGTGTTGTAAACAGAGAAAGAGAGAAACTTTGTGAGAAAG
>NW_022639795.1:92357-93887 GCF_010583005.1 Odontomachus brunneus | reverse complement strand
AAGCAAAAAGATAGAAAATAGAGAGATGCAAGATAGTAAAACAGGAAAAGTTATTTTTTAAAATTAATGCATTATCATTACTCGTTATTCATAGAAAAAGTACGCACGTATTATTGTTACATTTCATTATTAGATAGAAAGAAAGAGACAGTGTTGTAAACAGAGAAAGAGAGAAACTTTGTGAGAAAGTGAGAGAAAAGAGGAGGGACAGGGGTGGAAGAAAGAGAGAGGTGGGAGGGGGAGAGACAAAGAAAGAAAACTAAATGCAGTAAATATTGAACTATTGGAAGAAATACAGTAAAAAAAATAAATACGGTGAAAATAAAAAGGTGAAAAAGAAAAGAGGAGACATATATAATGGTAAAAGAAAGAGAGAAAAATGTAGAGAGAGAAAGAAGTATAAGAAAAATATATACATATGGATATATAAATTATTATCACTTATATTTATATTAAATCTTTTATTTTTCTTTCGTTATATTTCTCTTTTCCTTTTATTACTAAGGAAGAATTAGGGAAAATAGGAAAGAATGAGAGAAAATAGGAGTGAATGAGAAAGAACGGGAAAGAATGGGAAAGGGTAGTAGAAAATCAAGCGAAACGGTAGTGTCGCGAAGCAACGCGGCCTACCGTGAATATTAACGCGACGACTTTTGTTGAATATAGGTTAGATTCTCGTTTCGGATATAACGGCTGAATTGACGAAGTTTTGAATGGACTTAATCGATTTTTTGCATTTACATTATATAATAAAACTGCCTTTACTTTTTCTCTACGTGCTCTAGAAGTTGAGCTATCTTAGCTCAAAGTCTGAAATCGTGCGTAAGAAACGTCGTCTCCTCACTACGAAAACGTCGTTTCCTCACCACAGAAATATCCGTTGAGAATGTTTCTCCGCTAGATGACGGGATGTCGATTGTGTTAAGATTACCGATTTATCGACTTGTAACTGTCATCGCGGCGAAGACGATTGACAGTTCGCGTGTACGAGAATTATAACGAAGTTATATTTTTAATTAATGCATAATAGTTTTAAATGTTGTGCAGTGTGTTTGCCGTGATAATTTTCAAGAAAAGCTATGGAGTTAACAAGGATAATATCAGAGAAGTATTGGCGAATGCATAAAAATATATAACGATCTAAAACGTGAATACTTTGTCGTTTTTACTTTTTATAACTAAATTAAATAATAAGGAGACAAAAGAGGGAGAAAAAGAAAAGGAGAAGAAGAGAAAGAGAGAAAGGAGAAAATGTGTGAGAAGAAATGAAGAGGAAGCAGAAAAAATGAAGATAAATGATAGGACGGTAAAAAGAACATTAAGAGAGCGAGATAGAAAGACAAGAGGAATATATGAGTAAGTAATAATGAATAGATAAAAGGATAGATAATAAATAAATAAATAAATTTTTTATCTACCACGATAATTAGAAATAAATAAGTATTGCTTTACATAATATAGTATAACTTATTAAGATATAGAACTGGCATATTCTTTATGTTGTTTGTAATTTTATTATTTTTAAACAAA
>NW_022639795.1:91691-92347 GCF_010583005.1 Odontomachus brunneus | reverse complement strand
TCTACCGCGATAATTAGAAATAAATAAGTATTGCTTTACATAATATAGTATAACTTATTAAGATATAGAACTGGCATATTCTTTATGTTGTTTGTAATTTTATTATTTTTAAACAAAGCAAGAAGAAAGGAAGAAAAAAAGTACAGAGAGCGTGAAGAAAAAAGAATCTATAAAAAAGAAGAAATTGCACAAATAGATAAGGAATAAAAAATAGAAATAAAGCAAGAAGATAGAAAATATAGATATGCAAGCTATTAAAATAGGAAAGGTTACTTTTTAATGTAATTCATTATTGTTACTCGTTATTCAAAAAAATACATTGTGATTGTTACTTGAATGCTTAGTGCGTTTCTACTTTCTATATAGCTAAATATATAGCTAAATTAAGTAATAAGGAGATAAAAAAGGAAGGGAAAGAAGAGGAAAATAAAAGAAGGAGAGGAAGGAGAGAATGTGTGAGAAGAAATGAAGAGGAGATTGAAAAAATGAAGATAAATGATACGACGATAAAAAAACTATAAGCTATCTAGGAAACAAATACAAGCACAGTAACGTTACATAATGTATGTATTGATATACCAGGTATACAAGTATGAAATGCTGATTTAAAAAACAGATGGCGCACAAATATGCAGTATGTGGTATAAAGATTTGAT
>NW_022639795.1:89696-91681 GCF_010583005.1 Odontomachus brunneus | reverse complement strand
AGATAAATGATACGACGATAAAAAAACTATAAGCTATCTAGGAAACAAATACAAGCACAGTAACGTTACATAATGTATGTATTGATATACCAGGTGTACAAGTATGAAATGCGGATTTGAAAAAACAGATGGCGCAACAATATGCAGTATGTGGTGTAAAGATTTGACATTTATGCCATTTTGTTGTGCCATCAACAAATGTCAAACGCGCATCCCAGATAGCATAGAGATGAACAGAAGTTCCTAGAGAATTCATTTTAAGGAATAGATATAAAACTGGAAAAATAAATACCCGAAGAATTCTTGAAGAATTAACCATAGTAAGTTGCTTTTAAAATATTCCTTAGGACTTCATAATTGCGAATACTTTGCAACTTAATTCCTAGAACACTTTGAGAATTCATGAGGAATTAGGGCTGTAACGATGCACACCTGCATCGTCACTACTCCGGCCCGACCGACCATCAGTCGGGCCGTGCACCGGCGCGTTGCGCCAACAATAAACGCCGAAAGGCCGACAAACAAAACACGTAAACAATCGATAACGAATATAAACAAAGCGAGCGAAGATCACGCGAGAAATCGGGCACAGCGGAAACAATAGCGAGCGAGCGCCGCGAGCACGCGACGCGCATGTGTACGGCGAGCGAAGACAAAGAAGCGTCAAGTATATAATCCGCGACGCCAAATTAATCAGGACCAGACCGATCCGGACCGTCAACCGAACTCGATGCTACACAGCGGAGAGCAAGGCCTACGACCGACTCGTATCTGCTTCCTCAACCTGCCAACGATCACATCCTCGCAAACTAGGACCGAAGCCAGTACGTTAGCTGTGCTCTGCCGATCTTTATCGACTCTAGTTTGCATCCCGTCGACATCCCGAACAAGGACCGAAGCCAGTAGGTTAGCTGCGCTCTGTCGAGTTTTCTCGACCCTTGTTCTATGCCTTGCGACGAGCGAGATCGGGTGTGAATACGCCGATACATCGGCTACTCACGTCCCATCTCGTCTCTTGCGACGCCGACGGGCAAGCGAGCGCGTAGCCGTCAAAACAGCGAAGACAGCGTACGATACTGTGACACGACTTCGATACCGCCGACACCGCGCGGTCCCCGCGACCAGCCACGCGAACCGCGTACGAATCGCGAACACCGAATCACGACACACGACCGCCTGCCGAATCTCCGAGGCGAGCCTAGCCATCGCGCTATACGCTCCGCCTACCGACTTACCTGTCGCGGCCTACCGAAACCGCGATCCGGTAACTGGCGCCGTCACCCAGACGCTTTGTATACTAATACGCGAACACTCTGTACCAAGGCTAAATAAATTGTTTTGTTATTTTTATCTTACATTCCGCGTCCGTTTTTTCACGAACCCGGACTCCGACGAGCGAATACATCCGAGGCAACGACATCAACCGACACGCGGAGTACGGTCGTTACAGGGCTAAGGCAGAGAAGGGAACGTAAGAGTCATAATCGTAGACGTAAAATAAGGCAGAGAAATACGTAAGCGTAAGGCTAATAGCCTTTCATGATTTACATTTACGTTTTTCTCTGCTTTATTTTACGTCTACGACTATGACGCTTATGTCTCATTCATCTGCCTTATCTCTTACAAATGTCTTGTTTATAGCAATTACTCTTTTCGTCTATATTCAGTATATGCCAGTGAGTGTATAATAATTAATTTACATATTTACATATAAATTGTTTAATTTATTATTATTCGCAGTTATTTATATTTTGTGGAATTAATTATATAGTTTTATATAATACGGCAAAGAGAGGGAATTGATGTTAAAATAACTTTTGATATATAAAATTTTCACCTATATCAATAATAAATATATTTATGCGAAGTATATTTTATCCTTAAGTTTGTATTCATGATTCTAAAATCCATATATAGTTCTAACAAACTCAATCGCATTATTTGAAAGCCATTTATTTTTGGATTTTGAATTACATATTTGAAAG
>NW_022639795.1:89150-89686 GCF_010583005.1 Odontomachus brunneus | reverse complement strand
AACTTAGTTCCTGCGGTTTTTTTGTTTAAAAAACTCATTTATTTCAACATCAAAAGCAAAAAATACATTAATCGAAGTATTTTCCCTCACTAGCTATACCTTTTTCCCATTGTTCAGGCAACGCGTAGATTCCGCGACGATAGAAGGATTGGTGTTTTGATGCAATCCATTCGTCGATCCATTTTCGCACATCCTCGTAATTTCTGAAGTGTGTATCCACCAAGCCGTGCTGCATCGACCGGAACAAGTAACAGTCCGAAGGAGCTAAGTCTGGTGAATACGCTGGGTGCGGGAGAACTTCCCACTCGAGCTGCATCCGTGTTTTTTTGACGGCTTTGGCAACGTGTCGTCGAGCGTTGTCGTGCAACAGCATGACTTTACGTCGATTGCTGGCTACTGCTGGCCTTTTTTCCAACAATGCTTCATTCAGACGGTTTAATTGTGATTGATATCGATCCCCCGTGATACTTTCGTTCGGTCTGAGTAGCTCATAATAAACGACGCCGTGCATATCCCACCAAATGCAAAGCATTGCT
>NW_022639795.1:76545-88828 GCF_010583005.1 Odontomachus brunneus | reverse complement strand
TATATATATATATATATATATATATATATATATATATATATATATAGATACATTATTACTTTTAAGTTTGGTGTTTATTGAATATTCTCCCGGTAAATACACGACCGAGGTTTATGAGGGAGAACAGCATGCCTCTGCACCCCTCACTGTCAGTTCATCCCTGTCTCTAGGATGGGAGCGAGCGGCCCCTGCAGGTGGGGCGCTCCACTCCCCTCCCGGAGGCGCCTGGTTTGACTTCTAGTCACTGGGGAGGTGGGGGAGTCGCACCTTATACGTATAGCGCGTCTTCCCTCCTCAACCAGACTCTTCCTGTTATCTATCCCGCCGGGTCCACCGATAATTATCGCCGGAAGGGCCGAGCCTTGTGGGGGGTGTCGGCGCAGCCGCAGATACCCCGGGGGAGGGAACGCCGGCAGTGACGTCCCTACCCCGACCACCGGTGCGCCGCTTCTCTATTCCGCGCGTGTGCGCAGGTGGGAGAGGCGCCCCTTTCCCCCTCCTAGGGCGCATGTCCTCCTGTGGCATCGCGTCGTCCCGCCTTACCCTTTCCTTCTCCTTCCGCGGCATGACGTTGTCGCAGAAGGATGTGACTGTGGTCCAGCCCTCAACTCCCCCAAGCATAGCCCTGACAAGGGCTGGAGGATAGAAGTCCGCCCCCAACACCCCGATTAGGACTCGCTGTTGTGCCACCCAGGAGGGACACTCCTCCAGTATATGCTGCGCCGAGTCCACCTCGAACCACAGTTGTGGCAGCGAGAGGTGTACTCTCTTTCAATGCTATGGAAGTACTCACCGAAACACCCATGTCCGATGAGTACCTGTGTTGTCCGTGAAGATAACTCCCCGTGAGCCGTGTCTACCCATTCCTGTAGAAAGGGCCGGATCGTCTCGGCGACCCTACATTCCGATCGGCCCATCGCCCCCTTCAGGTGGTATGTCAACCTAAGGAAGAGGCATTGACGGGCCTGGGTCTTCGCAAACCCAATGGCCCTGGCCAGCTGTTGAAGGTCTCCCCCATTAAGGAGCTCCCTGACACGCCGATAATTCTCGGCGTACATCATAGCAAAGAGCTCCAACGGGGGGAGACCGGCCAGGGCCGTGGTGGCCATATACGACGCCGTCCTATAGGCCCGTGCGAGACGGATGGCGATCCACCGCTGTGCTCGGTGGCCCAGCGCAATTATGCGCTGGTTTTTCGCAAAGCCCAGACCGGTGACCCGTAGAGGGCCACCGAATAGACGACGCCGGCATACAGCCGCCTTGCCTTCCTTTTAGGGCCGCCGAGGTTGGGCAGGAGGCTGCCTAAGGCAATTGCCATACTGCCCACCTTGCGGGTTAGAAGCACGAAATGCTTCTGGAACCCTTATATGCCACCTAAGACAAGTCCCAGGTATGTCATCGTGGGACCCATCCTCAAGGAGACGTCCATCCGAACTCGACCCCGAGGTAGTCTCCCTGTTGACTCGTCATGCATAAACATGACCTCAGTGTTGCGGGGAGACACCTCGAGGTCCATCCTTTTGAGAGAGCACACCACCTGTTTCACAGCCAAGCGCGCCAGGTCCAGAGCAATACTCCAGTTCCTGTACCCGGCCAACACGATAGTGTCATCTGTGTAGCAGTTAGTGTGAAGCCCGACACCCATAGGGTGCCGCACTTTGCTCCCTCAGCCGTCAAGGCTATACGCTACTTGCTACCATCTGCTTCTACCGTTTGTCATCCACTGACAGGGGAAGGGCGATGGAAAAATCCAGCAGCGCCTGCGGGACGTGTTCGCAGGATGAACGGTTTAGCCGTGACGCGCGCGCCGCCTGCCCGTTGTGGCTGCAGCGTGCGCCCACGGGGACCGCGGGGAGACCCGCTCACTAGTGTCTTGCCCAGACACACGCTTTGACCCTTCTGGATGGGAGGGGAAGGGAAGAGGAATGGGTATTAGGTGATGGAGGTGAGGGAGGTGAGGTGAGAACCTAAAAGTAAAATAAAATATTAGTTATTTCCTACGGATATATTCAGCGGCCCGGATCCACGGTGATCTCGCGAAAGTTGCGAGGCCGTTTACCCATGCCCGGGGGCTCCGACATCCCCCGGTTAGGCCGCTGTGAAATTTAATATGGATTCTGTAACCAAAGGATTTCCCGACAGAAGGCCGCGAACATGGAGTAGGCCTCTGGAGTCGACACGAAGTAGTGTGCCGCCTCCGGCCACCTCCAGCTCGCGGCCGGAACGACCTCCCGCTGCAGCTCGAATTCGGGACAGCGCAGCGGATGGTGCGCGGCCGTGTCGCTTCCCTCTCCACACACACACACACACACATCTCACCCTTCACAAGGCCCAAGGATGCAAGGCGAGCCTGGAACCTGCCGTGTCCGGTTATCATTTGTGTCACGTGGTGGTCAGGGCGGACCCATCGCGCATCAACCTTGCGCTCTACATCACTGAAAAAGGCGTACGTGGTGCGGCCTTTGCTCGAAGAAAACCATCGAGTCTGCCACATCCTGTACGCCTCGCCCCTAATGAGACCCTGGGTCTCTTTAACATTCCCGGTGAACGGGACTACCGCGTTTCCTAATCTGCCATCCATCTCTTTTCTAACCATGTACCGCGCCGAATATTTTTCGAGAAGAATGTCGACGGGGACCGCGCCAGCAACCACGCAGAGCGACTCCGTCGACGCCGTGCGGTACGCAGCGGTCGCCGAGATGAGCGCTCGGCGCTGCAGGGTCCTGAGGATCTTCAGGTCACTCCCCGTGCACAGGTCGGCCCATCCCGCATCGGCGTAAGCCACCGTCAGCGCGAACACGCCCCGGTAAATCGCGGAGAGCGCACTGAAGTGCAATCCCCACCGACATCCCGCCATCCTAGCTAATTTACTAAAAAGCGACCCGACCTTGTCGCTCAAATATCTATAATGGAAGGATACTCCCATGTCCCTGTCGAAATGGATGCCTAGATACCTAACTGTTTTCTTAAACGCGATCTTTTCGTTTCCTAAGCGAATGGTCGGTGGTCTTGCCGCGAGATCTGTCTTCTTGGCCCAGTGGACTTTGCGTTTCCGGTCCGGACGCGCTCCTCTCCGTCTACCGATGGGGGCCCTTCTGATCGGTTCGCTCTTGAGTACAATTGCTTGAGTTTTGCGCGATGAGATCTGGAGTTTGGCCCCTTCGCACCAATTCCTAACTATATTTACTACTTGTTGCCCTCTTCTAATTCTTTACGCGAGTTGCCTTTGACCGTGACCAAAAGGTCGTCGGCGTACGCGATAAACGACCTACCTATTTCCCTCTCTAGTTCGCGGAGCAACCCGTCGAACATGACTGTCCAGCACGCTGGACCTAAAACAGAACCTTGAGGGCAACCTCTACTCGCGTCCTTGGAGACTCGAATGTCTCCAAAGGACACGCTGACCTTCCTATCGCTAAAATAACTGTGGAGAACCTTGAAGATATTTCGAGGGCAGTCCAGCCTCTTCCAGGTCTCCAGGACTAGAGGCCACCAGACATTGTCGAAGGCGCCGGCTATGTCGAAGAGCAGTACAAAGACGTATCTCCGCTCGGAGGCGGAAACCATCCGACGCAGCTCAACAATCGCATCCTCCGTCGACCTTCCGGCCATGAAGCCGAACTGCCGATCGGAGAGTCTCCCCGGCGCCATCGACATCCAGTCGAATCGCTTCTTTAAAAGCTTCTCGAAGAATTTCCCTACGACGGAGAGGAGACAAATGGGCCTGTAGGATTTAGGGTCCTTCGCGTCCCTACCCTCGCCCTTCAGGAAGACTCTAAGTGAGCCCTCCTTCCAGATCGAGGGAAAGACTCCCCATTAAAGGCATCTGTTGAAAAGCCTAACAAATTGACCGGGGATTACCTTAATGGCGGCCTTTAGCGCTGCAACCTCAACAAGGTCCAGGCCAGGCGCCTTCCTGACTTTTAGGGTTTTCGCGATGGCGACGATTTCTGCCTCCGTGAAAAGCGGGGCATTGTCTCCGTCGGGCGCGATGAACGCGCTTCTCCTGATTTCATGCTGCCTCGGCGTGTCGTCGTTTTCCCGGTCATCAGAGACGTGCACCTTCAGCAGGTGCCTGGCGGTCTCCTCTATGGTGTTGGTCGAGGAGCTATCATCGCGGCGGAGGCTGCTGAGCACTTCGTCCACTCGGAGCTTTCGGGCCTCGCCCGATTCGTTTGTACACGAATCCCCATGGCTCCGAGTTTCCCACCTCCGTCACTAATTTCCGCCAGCTGTCGCGCTTCGCCTTCCGCACCTCCCTCGTGTACCTCCTCAAAGAAGAGAAGTAGGCACTTCGGCCGGAGGCACGGAGCGGCTCAGCGTTTTCCCGCTGGAAGGCACGCCGTGCCCTATAGACGTCCTTCTTCAGGATCGTCAATTATTTTGTCCACCACGGGTTGGACTTTCTAAAACGCCTCTTCCTTGGTATTGCCCATTCCGAAGCTTCGACTAAAATCTGAGAAATAGACTTCGCGAAGCACTCCACCCCCCCCTCCAGCGGACTCCAGACTGAGGACCTCGAGTCTCGACGCCGAAAGGTCGATGAGGCTATCGGCGTATTTCTCCCTGTCGGCACGACTCGCGTCGAACCGAGAGTTGGAGGTAGGCCGGTCATTGCCTCTGACTCTCGGCACCCTCATACGGATGTCCAGGGCACTGTGGTCGCTCGTCGTCCAGTCCCACTTGACCTTCCACTCGCCGAAGAATTGGCTCATGGCCGGAGTCGCCAGAGTCACGTCAATATGTGACGATTCCCATGACGTTCAGTAGATCGGCGACTGTTCGAGAGCGTTGAGGATTTTCCATCCGCAAGCGCGGATGAATTCACCTTGCGGTCACCCCACATCGGGGATTGCGCGTTGGCGTCCATACCTACCAACAATCTCTTCCTCCTCAGCGAATGAAACACCGCCTCGAGGTGCCTGAGGTGCCCCTCAATCTCGTCGCTGGAAGTAGCACGATGCGACGTAGAAAGAGAAGCCGGGTGCCCGCACTTCCCCGCACGCAGTGCGTGGTGCTGAGCTGCGAGATCTCTATGATATGGAACGAGGGGTTTGAAACTGCCACTGCAGCCCACGGACGTTCCGAGCGTCGGCAACCCTCGTTCCTTGCCCTAAACCGAGAATGCCGAAGCTTGAGCCTTGCTTGCGGACGTGCATTTCCTGCAAGAGCAAGACGTCCAGTCGCTTCTCGGCTACGAGCTGACGGACTTCGCCACTAACCACAACTGAACGCCTCATGTTCAGCTGCATAACCCTAATTCCCGTGGATCCTAGCGATGGAATGAAATCACCAGAAGCTATTGGAGAGGTGTTTTCGAGCGAGCGATCCTGATAGGCGGGCACGGACGCGGACGCGGGCCCTACATCGATTCCTACTCTATTCTGCCTCACCCGGTCATAAGGATCCAGCGTGAGCATTTTGTCGCACCTAACCAGCCTAACCGAGACAGCACGAAGGCTGCGACCTTGAGACGAAGCTCCGACGGCGGTAACCCTAGCCACCGGCGCGCCCGCCGCAAACGCGCCAGCTTGGAAGTCATCACGTGGCCCATCATTCGATGACGACCTGGGGGGGTCTGGGATCACAACTCCCCCATGCCGGCGCGACGTTACCGACCCGCCGCAGGTAACGTTTATCCTAGTCAAGCCTATGTTTGAACAATTGGGGAGTATGTCGGGACACCCCAACCCGGCGGCCCTTCAGGCACGCTGCCTCATGAGAGGCGAGAAGAGAAAGAAAAACAAGAAGAAGTAGAGGAAGAAGAGAAGAAGAAGAGAGTCGAAGTGGGGGATGGTCAGAGCCATGCCTATACCGCACTGCTCCCCTTCGAACCTGAAAAAGAAAAATGCCCCCGGTGCCGTCGACCCTGCCGCAGAGAGCTGAGGGGCGCAGGGCCCGGTAGGTTGTTGTAGCAGCCCCTACCTCCCCTCCCTGCATCAAGGATGCAGCGAAGGGAGGCGGAATGCGATAGGCCGCCCAGGGTAGGGAAGAATGGAAGGCGTTTGGAGAGTTTAGGTTAGCGCCGCTAGCGCCATGGCGGTCCCGCCCAGATTTGAGCCAATTACGTGCTCGCGGCAAACTGTGTTTCCTGCTATACCTGAAAGAGAAGTACCCTCGGTTCCGTCACCCCTTTCGTCGAAGCGGAGGGACGAAGGGCCCGGAAGGTTGTCAAGGCAGCCCATGTCCCCCCTCCCTGCATCGGGGATGCAGCGAGGGGGAGGGCGGAAGGCTATGGGCCGCCAAGGGTAGGGGAAGAGGAGGAAATGGAGGATTTGGGTTCTTCGCCAGTAGCGCCATGACGGTCCCGTCCAGGGCCGAGCCAATTATGTGCTCGCGGCAATGCTGTGTTTTATACTGCACCTGAAAGAGAAAAATACCCCCGGTTCCGTCGCCCCTTCAGCCAAAGCAGAGGAACGCAGGGCTCGGTAGGTTGTTAAGGCAACCCATGCCCCCCTCCCTGCATCACGTATGCAGCGAGGCGGGGCGAAGGGCCACCTAGGATGGGGGAAAAGGAAAAGGGAAATAGGTGGTGTGGGTTCTATGCCGCTAGCGCCATGGCGGTTCCGTCCAGGGCCGACGGCCGCGGCGCCGAGCTAATTATGTGCTCGTGGCAATGCTGTGTAGTTTTCCTGCACCTGAAAAGAAAAGACCCCCGGTTCCGTCGACCCTGTCGCCGAAGCGGAGGGACGCAGGGCCCGGTAGGCTGCGAGGCAGCCCCTGCCTCCTCCCCTACATCATCGATGCAGCAGGGGGAGGCGGAGGGTGATGGACTGCTCAAATAGAGGTTTAGGGAAGGAAGAAAGAGGGGGAGGAGGGTAACGACGCGGCTGGGCGGCACCTTTTCCGGTACCAGTACCCAGCCCAACTAGGATGTCTGCACGGTTTCATACCGCTCGAGCCGCTGAGGCACCGATCCTACCGAGGCGTCGCCCTGTCCCGCTCCCGCTGGAAAGGGAAGGAAGCGGCACGGCCGGGAGGCACTCCTACTTGCCCCAGTGCTCGGACAGTGTGGACTGTCTCTGCGGATTTCATACCGCTCGAGTCCTCCGGACACCGGGGTTCGCGGGGGGCGCCACCGTTCTCGTTACCGCTGGGAAAAGCCTGTCCTTTCTTGGCCCCACGTCGCACCATGGACTAGGCATGTGGGCGGAGGGAAGAGTCCGCCCTTTGGGGCGCACCGACAGCCAGGGCCCCGTCGGCCGTCTGGACGTGGCGGCGTCCAGACGTTGCCCGACTCTCACCACGCGGAGGTGGGGTTGGCTATTGAGAGCAGCGGGGGATGCTCGAGGCATGCCTAGACCGCGCCGCTCCCTTTGCGAGTCTCATCTGTGTAGCAGACGACAGTAGAGCCGGGAGGAGGACAAATAGCAGAACTTGGTCGTACGTGACATTCCATAGCAGGAAGCTCAGTACGGACCCCTGCGGAACGCCGCGATAGTCCGCCATTCCGTACTGGATTTTCGCCTTATCGTGGAGCTCCAGTTTTCTGTCCCGGAAGTAGTCCCGTATAAATGAGACGAGGTAAGAGGGGGGGGATTCCGAAATGGACTAACCCCTTTTTTACCCGGTCCCAAGGGAGGGAGTTGAACGCGTTGAGAATGTCGAGCGACACCGCCAACACAACTCCCCCCTCCCTCACGACGGCTTCCAAGATGGGCCGGACGCGCAGAATGGCGTCCACGCACAACCATCCCTCCCGGAAGCCGTATTGCTCTTGGCAGAACGAAGGATTATCCCGGAACAGATGCTGGACGAGGCGAGAGTGTATTATTCCGTCCCGACCTCATCCAGCAGGCACAACGGCCTGAATACGTAAAAGCTGTTCCCCGACTTAGCCACCTCCTCAAAGGGATCATTCTGGCCCTCTTCCAGGAGCTAAGGTATATCCCGGACCTGAGGCACCGGGAGAATACCCGCGTGAGGCGGCCTCCCATATCCCCTATCGCCAAGGCCCATAACGTGCCCGGAATGCCGTCAGTGTGAATGGTGTGCTCCACCGGCGAGTCTTCCAAAATGGCAGCTACTCTGGACGGTGACGCCAGGTCAAAGTATTCTTGCAGCAAGCGTTGGTATTCAGCCCTGTATGGTCCTTCAGCAACCCGTGAGGTTAGGTTCTCTGAGACGGAATGAACGCCCGGCTGATGACAAACTCCTTCCACTGACACCGAAGTACTGGAGTCGATTATACGTCCGTGCTTGAGGTCCACAGTCAGGCCAAAGTGACTGAGGAAATCCACACCAAGAATCGCAGTCCTGACATCTGCGACTATGAATGTCCACTTAAAAGGGCGGCGCAAACCCAGGTTCAACGTCAATGTATGTTGACCGAAAGTCGCGATAGCTGTGATATTCGCTGCTTGTAGTGAGGCTGTGTTTGCGAAGTCGGTGCTTAACTGCAGTCCTTGGCAACAAGGAAACGACCGAGCCTGAGTCAACGAGAAACTTGATGTTCGTGTTCCTGTCAAACACATGCAGTCGGTTCTCCTTGAGCGTAGATGCGCCAGGATCAGAGGTCTGCGCCTAATCCGGCGAGCTCAGTTTCCCTGACCTTGAGAGTGGAATGAGCAGGGCTGTTGGCACTTGACTGCCTGCTGTCCCCATCTCCTATGAAAGTGGCAGATACCTCCTGTCGACCGAGTGGCTGCAGAACGGGCACGCCAGCGTGAACGCGAGCGCTGATGCTGCACGACCGTGTACGCCGGCGGCATCTGAACGTGTGCATGGTCTTGAGCCTCGAGCCTGGAGAGAATTTGGCGGTTGGTGTTGATGAGCTGCGCGAGCGTAAGTCTGAAAGACTCCAGCTCGGAGGTTAGGCGCTCGGCTTGCACAGAGCTGATGTCGACATGCTGCGGCGCTGGTGAAACTGCTGATGAGACTGCCGCTGCTCTGCTAGATTCAGTGTGCGACGTTGAAACCATTCCTGGCGAGATGTCAACAATCTCGTCCGCTGCTGCCGCAAGCTCCTCCAGGCTGGAGACCTTTCAAGATGCGGAGCAGGCGCTGCGCGCTGACAGGGAGCAGGTCGAGCCACTTGACCCGCAATACGTCATCGGGCACTCGGTTTGAGGAAAGGCCGAGCATGTGGCGCAAAAGCTGCGACGGCTTTCGATCACCTAGCTCCAACTGCGTAAACAATTTCAGCAGCTGCCTGTCAACTGAGTCTGTTAGCCGACTCAGGATCGCTCCCTTCAAAGTGGCGTATCTGTCAGTATCCGGCGGTGATCTGATGATGTCCTCAATGTCGCACAAGGTCTCTGGATCCAGCATGCTGAGGACGAAATTATATCTTGTTTCGTCTCCTCGCACCCTGCTGAGATGCAAGGCTGCTTCGGCCTGGACGAACCAGAGGTCTGGCTTGGCACGCCAGAATGGTGGCAACTTGCACGAGCTGACAGCTTCCACTGAGGCCACATCCTGGTCGATGAGCGTGTCGTGGCTGACACTTCCGCGGCGACGCGAATATTCTCCGGCGAGCACACTCCCACGCGACGACTGGGAGGAGGCGGTGTTCTCGACGGTGGCTCTCACCGGAGAATGCATCATCGTCCACTCACACACCGGCACACGCGCGCAGAATAAATGAAAGGGAAAGAACGCGAAAATGGGAAGCATAACGCAATGATAGGGAGGAGGCGTCACGGGAACGCTGACGAGGGACGCACTAACACTTGTCGCGCACTTACGGCAGAGATCACTTCCTTACAAAAAATACGCTATGTACAATATTTTACAAAAAAAAAAAGAAACCTTACTACTAATATGCCGCAGGAAGAAGAGAGTGGCGAACGGTCGAGCGGTGGCAAAGTGAAGCCAATCACGCACCCAGTCGGAGATTCAACAAAATGCAAGAACATCACGTCGGGGTCACCACTTTTGTAGGGGAGGAGTAGGGGTAGGCAGAACAGAAGAAAAGAAAGATAACAGTAACGGGCAAGCTGACTCGATAAAGCAGAGAAAAAAATGCGTAATGTCAACTGTTTATTAACCTAACCGCTCAACTTCTCACTCCCCACAAAGAAAACAATAGCAAATAATAATAATAATGCGCGCTTGCACCTGGACCAACTCCGACTAGGACACGAGACAAGGCGGGTAACCGCTCACTCGCACACGCGATACATATTCTAGCTTATGCTAATAAACACAGACTAAACGCTGGTGCGCTCGCGCGGAGTGCTAGACGCAGCACGTCGGACGGGCGAGATCAGAGCGCACACCTCTAACTAACACAATAATTCGTTCCCGGCTAAACGCAGTGAGGAATTGCGCTGCACACGGAAGGGCCCCTGTGGGGGACAGCCTTGCTGCACACGCCACGCTCGACGAGAGCCCGCGCGGAACACGAAAAGGCACTGCGAAGCGCTGCCTTGCTGCACACGTCACGCTCGACGAGAACCCGCGCGGCCGCGGACAAAGGCAGCTCATATACCGCACACGTGGTGTGCACGTGGACAGAGAGCCTGCACGGAACACACGGAAAATGGCGGCTCATGCGCCACGCACGCGGTGAGCACGTGCGCGTGACACGGCGATACAAGCCGGCACGACTGCGACCTGGACGACGCGCGCCCAGGGCGGAGCGCACGACGGATGATACCCGCGTAAAACGCACGACGCTGGGGCACCCACGAGAGCCGGGTACCCGCGCGGAACACAAGGAAAATGACTGCTCACACGCCACGCACACGGTGAGCACGTGCGCGTGACTCGGCGATATGACTGCGACCTGGACCACGCACGTCCAGGGCAGAGCACACAACGGACGCTCCTCGCGGTAAACGCCCGATACTGGAGTACCCAGTCGGCCTGGGTGCTCGTGCGGAAGCGCACAACGGACGGAAGCAGACAAAGACTTGACTAAACGATTCAGCTCGACTCGACGAAAACGGACTAGCACGAGCACCGGAGAGTGCAGCGAGACAGAACACAAGGCAGACTGGCTGTAATCGATGCTCGGATCGATACTAAATTAATTCACATCGCGCCACGGCGAAGTCGCGAACAACTCGCGCGGCTGGAGTCGCTGCTTGCGGCGGTTGACGCGCGATGGCGACTGTTGTCCGTCACACGGCCGAGATCGCGAAACCCGCGAAGGCGGAAGCGTTATATATATATATATATATATATATATATATATATATATATATATATATATATATTATATATATACATATATTTATCATCATTTATTATATATATATTATATATTCATATATTAGATGGTATACTTAGTTCCTGCGGCTCACAGTTAGATGACGTTAGTTGTAGGTTTAATTTATTTTGACATCTGAAACTGGCTGCATTGTAGAGGTTAGACATTTGTCAATAAAATTCAGTGCGAAGAGATTCATTTAAGAGGGCAGTGCTATTTTTTCTTTTGATTAAATATAATAACGAACGTAATAAGTTGTTTTTTCGACATGTGCTGCTTCATTACTTTGACTTGAAAAAAACTGCAGCTGCAGCTCATAAATTGCTTTTCGAAGCTTATGGCAATTATGCTTCATCGGAAAGAACATGCCAAGTATGGTTTCAGCGATTTAAGAGTGGTGATTTTAATGTCAATGATAAAGAACGCTCAGGCCAACCAAAAAAGTTTGAAGACACCGATTTGCAGGCATTATTGGACGAAAACTCTACTCAAACGCTCCAAGAATTGTCTGCAGCATTAAATGTTACTCCGATGGCTGTTTCCAAACGTCTACATGCAATGGGAAAAATTCAAAAGGAGGGAAAATGGGTACCACACGAATTAACCGCAAATGCCATTGCGAATCGCTTAAACATCTCTATTTCTCTGCTCGCCAGGCAGAAAAAGAAGAGTTTTTTGTGGCGCATAGTGACTGGCGATGAAAAATGGATATACTTCGATGATCCTAAACGAAGAAAATCATGGGTAGACCCTGGCCAACTATCGACATCCACACCAAAGAGAAATATTCATGATCACAAAGCAATGCTTTGCATTTGGTGGGATATGCACGGCGTCGTTTATTATGAGCTACTCAGACCGAACAAAAATATCACGGGGGATCGATATCAATCACAATTAAAGCGTCTGAATGAAACATTGTTGGAAAAAAGGTCAGCAGTAGCCAGCAATTGATGTAAAGTCATGCTTTTGCACGACAACGCTCGACCACACGTTGCCAAAGAAACACTGATGCAGCTCTAGTGGGAAGTTCTTCCGCACTCAGCGTATTCACTAGACTTAGCCTCCAGACTCCTTCGGACTATTACTTGTTCCGGTTGATGCAGCACGGCTTGGTGGATATACATA
>NW_022639795.1:62094-76535 GCF_010583005.1 Odontomachus brunneus | reverse complement strand
TGCTTTTGCACGACAACGCTCGACCACACGTTGCCAAAGAAACACTGATGCAGCTCTAGTGGGAAGTTCTTCCGCACTCAGCGTATTCACTAGACTTAGCCTCCAGACTCCTTCGGACTATTACTTGTTCCGGTTGATGCAGCACGGCTTGGTGGATATACATATCAGAAATTACGAGGATGTGCAAAAATGGATCGACGAATGGATTGCATCAAAAGACCAATCGTTCTATCGTCGCGGAATCTACGCGTTGCCCGAAAGTTGGGAAAAATGTATAGCTAGCGAGGGAAAATACTTCGATTAATGTATTTTTTACTTTTGATGTCGAAATAAATGAGTTTTTTAAGCAAAAAACCGCAGGAACTTAGTTTACCACCTAATATACGCGTAATTTCGCGCTGTGACCGCGGCTCATGAAGTGTGTGTGATGTGTGTGTGTGTGTGTGTGTGTGTGCGCGCGCGTGAACGCGTATGTAGTACAAAGTACAATCTCTCTATTTTCTGGCGAACCAGCAGCATTGTTGTATATAAGTTGTATATAAAATTGATGGTAAAATGCCGGTTAAAATATGTAGTTGCTTATGTAACAATACGGACATATTCTATAATATTTATGTGCAATATCGTTACATAGTCGAATCATGATATGGCACATAAATATTGTAGACTTAATCCCCGCAACGAGGTACGTCCTGATCGGCAACACTAAATTCCACCGGTATAGTCTATGACCAGCAACGAGTTCTCATGGTAAAGGCAACATGAGATCGACATTCAACGGGAGATTCTTCACCTTCCTCTCGACCTGGTTTTCCATTTGCTTCTAAAAACAGTAAAAATATTCAGCCAAGAGAAGTAATTTATTTATGTATTTCATTACTGCTAGGTAATAATATTGCTTAAGTACTAATAATATTGCTAAGTAATAATAACAAAAAGATATATTCAAATAAAATTCTTTTTTTTTTGTTTTTTACGAAGTGGGGAAATCCTCATTGACATTCAAGGCTATGCAGAGCCTGGATGTGTCGGACTCGTATCGGCTAAAACCCCACTCCAGTGCAATTAGGCCATTGTGAAAGACCCTGGAATTGTCAACAGCAGACATATTTCGAGGTCAGCCACAGCCCGCGTAACAATTGAGAAAAAAGGCCACGGACTGTATCCCGTATTGGCCACCTTGCTGCGGGAGTCTCTGGGATGGAAAGAGGCATCCCGTGAGGATAGTGCGCACAAGAGTTTCGGTGAGTGCAGATACTACACTTTCGAATCCTCCCCCACACCTTCCGAAATCGAGAAAAAACCTAAGGAAAGAATGTAAGTAACCTATGCAACAAAAAAAAAATAAAATACAATGTTAAAATAAAATTTTGCACAAAAAATTTAGTACCTATATAAAAACATTAGTAATAATATTTGTTCGAGATCGATCGTTCGATCCCGACGAGGTCGACTCGGATAACAGTTCGAAGCATAACATTAGCCAGATCCAAGCGTTATCAAACTGTGACCCTAATTGTTTTCATAGGCTAAACGACTACGAATAACACGCGGTACGTGCCGTTGCCACGGCAACTATCGCATAACATCGATCTCCGAAAGCGGCTACGAACGTTAGAAGACAGAATCAAGTTTTTTGTATATCGTAATATCAAACTTAAGCGCCGTGGCCAATCCGCAATTGCCAAGCGCCGAGAACCATCGTTTAAAAGGCGACAACCAAGAACAATCGCTCTCTCGTTTTCGAACCGTCTTTTCGCCGGTACTCAATTTCGATCACGGCACGTTTGCCATCAGTAAGGGTAAACTCGTCTCAACCGTACCTTCGTTCGGTAGATATCCAATTGTGTTGTATTTTGTAAATTACGATTAAATTTGTTTTGTCTTGTTAAACGACTTGCTTGATTCGAACCTTTTCAAGCGCACACATTGAACATCAAATAAGTTAGAACCAACACAAATTCGGTGCGCTGTCTGAGATCACACTATCAAATCGCTCGAGCTGTCCGGGAAGTTCGCTTGCCATAAACCTACGGCCACGTTGCGAACATTGTTGGTCCTTCGAGCCAGATAAGCGAGCAATCGTGTGATTGAGACCGAGTGCACGACGGCTCATTACAATCATGGAACAGCAGCTCACGAAACAAGTGCGCTTGCAACGCTCGATCGAGCGCACAATCGAGAACGCGAAGAAGGTCGGCAAGGGCAACCTGACTCCTGCAAAACTGCGTTCAAGGATCAATTCCCTAAAGGACAGTTGGGCGCAGTACCAGGAAGGCCACGATTTGCTATCCCGAGCTGTACCCTCAACCACCAAGGCTTCGCTCGACTACTTCAAGGACGGACACTACGACGCAACGGAGGACGCCTTTACTGCTGCATCTGACTTTCTCGCTGATCTCCTCGAAGAGTTGGAACCTTTTGTGAGTCCGAACCAGTCTTTTTCAAATGCGACGACGCGACCCGAGGCTTCCTCATTCTCGCTCGCTCACTTACCGCCAATTCGGTTGCCTCCGTTTGACGGAACCTTTGACGAATGGGAGCAATTTCGCAATCGGTTTACAGCTCTTATTCGCAATAACAAAGATCTGACTGATTTCGCTCGAATGCATTATCTTGTGTCATGTTTAAGAGGTCGCGCCCTCGAGTGCGTTGCCAATCTTCCAGTCACATCAGACAATTTTGAAATCGCGTGGCAAGCTATGACCTCTCGGTTAGAGGATCGTCAGCGCTCTCTCAATGCTCATTTGTCAACAATACTAACTCTCAATACAGTCACTCGCGAAAGTTCTGTCGAGCTGCAGACACTACTAGACAAGGTCACCATCGCGGTAGCTTCTCTCACAAGCTTGAATCGTTCTCCCGAACAATTATGGAACGATGTACTAGTGCATTCGGTTGTTTCGAAGCTCGATTCGATAACGCGAAAGGCGTGGAACATTCGCTCAAGCGAGGCTGACTCGCCTCCCTCATTCGACGAGCTCAGTCGTTTCTTGCACTCACGCGCTCGCGCTCTCGAAGCAAATGTTCCAGCTGGGCCGTCAAAGGTATCAACTAAGGCGTTCCCAACGTCAAAGGTTCATGTCGCAACCACCGCTCCGAACGAGTCGTCAACTTGTCCACTCTGTAAAGCGCCGCATTTCATTAATGTTTGTTCAATTTATCTAAGTAAGAGTCCAAGCGCGCGTCGCGATCTTGTCAAGCAGCATAACTGCTGTTTCAACTGTTTAAGTCAAAAGCATTCCGCAAAGGACTGCCCAAGTCGATATTCTTGTCGGTTGTGCCAAGGAAAACATCATTCCACTCTTCACATCAGCTCGGACTCTTTCTCAGATTCTGCGACCCGCGCATCAAACCGTTCTCATTCTCAACTCGTCGACTCGAAACCAGAAATTAATTCGTTGTTCGCGTCGACGAGAACGCCGGCTCAATCTCGCGTCCTCTTAGCGACCGCCTTAATAACCGTCAGCTCTTCGTTTGGACGCTCCGTTGTCGTTCGCGCACTCATCGATCAAGGGTCAGAAATGACCTTCATATCTGAAACTCTCGCGCAAATGCTTCGTGTCAAACGAATTCACATGCCAATCTCGGTGTCCGTTGTCGGAGGCAATCACGCCGGAATAATAAAACGCGCCGCTAACATCTCCGTATCTCCGCGAGACTCAGTCGTTCCGTCATTTCCCGTCACCGCGTTAATTTTGAATTCCATCACGTCCTACACTCCGAGTCAAGCTACCAGTGCTTCCTCTCTTTCTCATCTTACTAATTTAAAATGGTCGGACCCGACTCCCCTTAGTCAAGAACCGATTCATATTCTCATAGGCGCGGATTTGTATCATAATATAATTCTCGACGGGGTTCGAAAGGGAGAAGCCGGCCAACCTTTCGCTCAAAACTCAATATTCGGTTGGATAATTTCAGGACTAGTCAGCTCGCGCGTAAATAACATTCCCACCTCGTCCGAAAAGAGTGCCTCTAAGCACGCACCACCAAACGTCTCTACTCATCACGTACTAAATTCTTTGGCTCTCGATGAGGAGATTCGTCGCTTCTGGGAAACGGAAGACCTTCCTCGCAAGGACTTCCTCTCTCCGCAAGATCAAAAATGCGAAGAACATTTCCGAAGCACTCACTCTCGCGCTCCTTGCGGGAGATATATAGTTCGACTTCCTTTCAAAACGGGTCCCCCGATAAACATCGGAGATACTCGTATCTCGGCGGAAAGAAGTTTCGCCGCAATGACTCGAAAATTCAGCAAAAATTCCGAACTCGCATCAGAATACAGCGAATTTATCGCTGAATACATTCGCCTCGGACACATGCGCGAGTCGTCACTTCCTCCTTCTTCCTCTGAACAATGCGTGTTTATTCCACATCATGCTGTAATTCGTGATCACAGCCTTACATCGCATTTGCGCGTTGTTTTCAACGCGTCTAACAGAAGCTCAAACGGCTCGTCTTTAAATGACTATCTCCTGGTCGGCTCAAAGTTACAAACCAACCTTTCGTCAGTCATTTCGAAGTGGCGCAATTACAAATTCGTGTATTCCGCGGACATCGCTAAGATGTATCGACAAATTCAAATCGACCCTCGCGACATAAACTATCAAATCATTGTTTGGAGAGCGTCTCCGTCAGTACCGATCCGCGAATACCACTTGCTCACTGTAACGTACGGCATGGCCTGCGCGCCGTTTCTAGCGCTTCGCGTTCTAAAACAGCTCGTCGAGGACAAAGGCGCAGATTTTCCTCTTGCGATACCGATTCTTTGCAACAATATCTACGTCGATGACCTGCTGTTCGGAGCGGATGATGCAAACAGTCTAACACAAAACCGTGATCAACTGGTTGCTCTTCTTCGTCGCGGAGGATTTCAATTACGGAAATGGTCAAGTAATTCATCCGCTCTGCTAGCCGACATCGATCCAACTGATCACGGGTTAGCATGTAGTCGAATTCTTTCAATTGATGACCGCGTTAACATTCTCGGGGTTACGTGGACTTCAGCGTCGGATACGTTGGAATTTCAAGTTTATACCTTGACGGAGATTCCAAGTACTAAGCGTTCCATTTTGTCTACCATCGCGAAGCTCTACGATCCCTTAGGATTAGTCACTCCGGTAACCATTACTGCGAAAATATTTATGCAAGAATTGTGGCGGTTAACAGTCGGATGGGACGACACGCTTCCGGAGAGCATGTTCGAAAAATGGCGAAAATTCTACGCGAAGTTGCAAGTTCTAAGTGAACTCACCATTAAACGCTGGACCGGATTCACTAATGACGCAATTCAAGTAGAGTTACACGGATTCGCGGATGCCTCTGCTTCCGCGTACGCCGCGGTCGTGTACCTCAAAGTCACTAATTCGAAGCAATCCATCATCACTCTTTTAACGGGCAAATCTAAGGTCGCTCCGTTAACCGCGCTTAATATACCACGCTTAGAATTGAACGCCGCTCTCCTTCTCGTACGGTTGCTCGAATTCGTGCGAGAATCACTCGATCTTGCTTCATTTCCTTGCTACTGCTGGACGGATTCCACTGTAGTTCTCGCTTGGATCCAACAACATCCCTCACATTGGAAACAGTTCGTCGCGAATCGCGTTCACGAGATCCAATCGCGCATTCCGGACGCTCATTGGATGCACGTATCCTCCAACGACAATCCCGCCGATTGCGCGTCGCGTGGTTGCTCCGGCGACGAGATCATCAACATGACGCTGTGGTGGAACGGTCCGTCGTGGCTCATGAAACCTCAAGCCTCTTGGCCGACTCAAAAGTCTCTCACGTCAACTGACGTGTCGCTCGAACAAAGAACTGTCTCGTTGCAATGCTCTCCATCCGCGATACCATGGGATCTGGCCTCGCGATATTCATCATGGCCCAAGCTCCTCCGGGTGACCGCATACCTTTTTAAGTTCACGGACCTATGTCGCCAGCTTAATAAGACACATCCTTCCGAAGGATTTCCGCGCGCTGCTTTGACCCCTGATGAATGTTGTCGCGCCAGAACATTCTGGCTCAAGCAGATTCAAACTAATGTCTTTCCGCTGGAAATTCAAGCGCTCTCAAGGAACCAAAGTATACCCGCTAAGAGTTCACTTACACCTCTTCAACCAATGCTAGATCATCACGGACTCATGCGTGTAGGTGGACGGTTAACTAACTCTACCCTCTCATTCTCCGCTCGACATCCGATTCTCCTCGCCTCGCATCCTTTGGTGACGCTTCTCGTGAAGCAAGCTCATCTTAGAACTTTACACGCGGGAATTCAATTAACCTTGAGCGTAATTCGACAAGACTTCTGGATACTTCGAGCACGTAACATTACTAAAACTGTTATTCACCGCTGTGTAACCTGCGTGCGCGAAAGGGCGCAAATTCCGACGCAACTAATGGGCAATCTGCCGCAACCTCGAGTCTCAGTCCTGTCGCGCAGTTTTCAACATTGCGGAGTAGATTATGCCGGACCGATATACATTCGAAATTCAGCTGGTCGTGGTGTCAAATCACATAAGGCGTATATCTCTTTGTTTGTGTGTCTAGCCACAAAAGCGATTCACCTCGAACTTGTCAGCGATTGCTCTACTCCCGCTTTCGTAAATGCGTTCTCGCGATTTTGCGCTCGTCGCGGCCTCCCGCAAGCGATGTACTCCGACAACGGCACAACATTTACTGGGACAGATCGAGAATTATCTAAAGCGTATCACGCGGCATTGCGAGACCCCGCTTTCCTAAATTCAACAGCATCGGACAAGATTGAATGGAATTTTATCCCTCCGTCAGCTCCGCATTTCGGCGGTCTGTGGGAAGCAGGCGTCAAAAGCGTCAAGCATCATTTGCGCCGAGTAACAGGCACTCATACATTAACAATCGAAGAATTCGTGACGTTATTGTGCAAGATAGAAGCCTGCTTAAATTCGCGGCCTCTCGCTCCGCTCTCGGATACACTAAATGAATACGAATGCCTCACACCAGCTCATTTCTTGATCGGATCTGCCCCTCTGGCTCCGCCTGAACCCTCTTTGCTCATGCTCAACGAAAATCGATTATCTCGTTGGCAACTTGTTCAACAGCTGACGAAAAGATTTTGGCGAATATGGCAATCCGATTATCTTAACACTCTTCAGCAACGAGCAAAGTGGCGAAAGGTCAAGCCTTCTATCACCGTCGGCCAACTCGTCCTGCTGCGAAATTCTACTCTCCCTCCGTGCAAATGGGAGCTCGCTCGCGTCACGGCGTGTCATCCGGGAACAGACGGACTCGTGCGCGTTGTCTCGATAAAAACCGCTGTGTCCGAATATCGCCGACCAATAACGACTCTATGCGTGCTACCGATAAACGACGAACTTAATCCCAGTACAATTCAACAGTGTCTTTAGCATGAAATGGTCCACTTGCCCTCGATCGGATGTCTACACAAAACGATTCCTTCGTCATTATGTCATCCGTTCACGGCGGGCGGCAAGTCGCGTGCCATATGTCAAGCGTTAAAGCGATACGCTCTCGCATACGTCCAGATGCGTACCCGCGACGTCCTTTCATTGTATACCGTGTTCACATATTTAATTTTCTATTGTTTTCGAAAGTCCTTTCGAGGCAGGCGGTAAGTTCGAGATCGATCGTTCGATCCCGACGAGGTCGACTCGGATAACAGTTCGAAGCATAACATTAGCCAGATCCAAGCGTTATCAAACTGTGACCCTAATTGTTTTCATAGGCTAAACGACTACGAATAACACGCGGTACGTGCCGTTGCCACGGCAACTATCGCATAACATCGATCTCCGAAAGCGGCTACGAACGTTAGAAGACAGAATCAAGTTTTTTGTATATCGTAATATCAAACTTAAGCGCCGTGGCCAATCCGCAATTGCCAAGCGCCGAGAACCATCGTTTAAAAGGCGACAACCAAGAACAATCGCTCTCTCGTTTTCGAACCGTCTTTTCGCCGGTACTCAATTTCGATCACGGCACGTTTGCCATCAGTAAGGGTAAACTCGTCTCAACCGTACCTTCGTTCGGTAGATATCCAATTGTGTTGTATTTTGTAAATTACGATTAAATTTGTTTCGTCTTGTTAAACGACTTGCTTGATTCGAACCTTTTCGAGCGCACACATTGAACATCAAATAAGTTAGAACCAACACAAATTCGGTGCGCTGTCTGAGATCACACGATCAAATCGCTTGAGCTGTCCGGGAAGTTCGCTTGCCATAAACCTACGGCCACGTTGCGAACAATATTAAAAATAATATAGGGTAATAAAACATTAGTCCCCCCCGTGTCCACCACCTTGCCGTGGTGGGGGGACTCCGGCAATCCGATGAAGGCTCGGCGGCAGTACCTTTCGGCTTCGGCCGGAGGGGAGGCCCCTACCTGAGGACCGTTGGCTAAGAGTGGACAGAATAGCGTAGGGCCGGGGGGAAACCCTGAGACTTATACCGGTAGGCCATGTGTGTCATGCCGGGCGGTCCAGGGAAGAGTAGGGGGTATTCGCGCGAGGTAGAGTCGCTATGTAGGACGGAACGGCTTGCGGGCCGGCTGTGAGCGCGGTCTCCACCGCGTTTCCAGACGGCACCGACCGCGGCGCCTGGGGAAAGGGCACTGGTCTGGCGCTTCCTGGTGATCCTGTCCTGAGGACGGGCAACACGGGCGCATGGGGACTGGTGATAGTCGGCAACAAGGAGCGCGCCGGTGATCCGTTATGGCATCGCCGGGGGTCCACACCCCTTGATCCGTTAGGCTAAGGTCCCAGTGCGCCTAGACCCCGTGTGCGATGCAGGCGCACCGGTGTGGCCGGAGCGGCCGATGGGCGTACCGCCGGGGGCGTTCGGTGCCGGTGTCCGGAACTTTGGGCGGGGGGGCAGACGCGGGTCGGTCCGGGGGAAAAATGAGGGGGTACTCGCGTTGGGAAGGTTTGTCGCCTAGAGTCGCGGGGATGGGGAGGAGGGTTCACCGCCAGACGACCGAATGGGCCAGCAGGTACCCTCCTCAAACGCGGGGCACCCTGTTCTATAGCCCCGCCTCCTCTCGCACGTGCGGGTGGAGTTTGACTGTGTCCGGGGTGAAACCGTGCCACGTCGTGAGCGGCGTGACGCGGTGGTCCTGCTCCTGTAAAATACCTGGCGTCTGCGAGGGCTGGAGGCTACTTCATGCCTCCGCTCCCTGCTTGGCGCTGGGGTGGGAGCAGGGAGGCTGCGGGTGGCCTGTACATCCGGGGAGCTGCCTAAGAACTAGCTGCCTGTCCAAGGCGCCCCACCTGGGAGAGCCACGTCGGGGCAATGAGGTAGGGCTTGCTAGAGGCTCCGCTACGAGCGACCTCGGTCTTGCCCAGCTAAGCCTACGGCGCCTCGCGGCGGTGGGTCGCGGCAATGAAGTAGGGCGTGCTGGGGTCTCCCATATGGGTGACCTCGGCCTTGCCCAGCCGAGCCTACGACACTGCTGTAAGTCGGACGGACGAAATTGCATCCGGGACGGGTGGCTGGAACTCGGTAGCTTCGGACACGGCGGAGTCTGCAAAGTCCCCTGTCGGATGCTTCACGGTCCCAGCCCAGGCGTCATGAGGGGGGACGGAGACCACGAGGTGGTGTCTCGGCAGTGGAGACAGCCACCAACACCCGCAATTGGGGTTAAGAGGAGAAGGGGTGTTACCGCCTGGGCAGTCTTCTGGGGTAGAGTACACAGGGCGAAGACACACGGGCCGGAGGCCGGAGGGTGGCCGATGGCTCAGGGTATGTGTATGTGTGTGTGTGGGTATTTCTGTGTGATAGCCTATCGTCACTTTGCGCCCGGGGAATGCCCTGGGCTCAGGGGGGCGTGGGGGTTACCCGCTGGGTGAGCGTGCTCTCTCAGAGGGGGGGAATGAGGCACAGGAGCCTCATCCTCTATCAGGGGTCCTTTCTGGGTGCCGGCTGGGTTGTCGGGTTCGCTGGGTCGTGGCGCTCGGGCGGGTACGCCCCCCGGTGCGTGCTGCGGCACGGTATGGCCGCTGCCTTGAGCGGTGTCCCAGTGGGAAACCCCAACGCGAGGGACTGGCCGCGTCGCTGTCCCGTAAGTCCGGGATGTAGTCCCGGCTGGGGGAGCGGCAAAGCTAGTATCAAAGAGGGGCGGGTTGGTTGCGTGTGGGTGCGGTCGCGATCGTGCCCTCAGGCAACCTCTCCCGCAACACCCGTGGGAAAAGGCACTGGAGTCACACTTCTCAGTGATTCATTCGGAGAACGGGATATCCGGGTGCACGGTGGCCGGTGATAGTCGGCAACGGGGGGCGCGCCGGTGATCCGCTATGGCAACGCTGAGGGTCCACGCCCCCTGATCCGCTGGGCAGAGGCCGCTGTGCACTTAGGCCCCGCTGCGATGAAGGTTCTACCAAGGGGTGTTACCTGAGCTATCGATGAAGCGTACCGCTGGGGGTGCCGGTGCCTGGAACCGCAGGTGGGAGAAGAGCGCAAAAGGCGTGCACTTGTTTCCCCCTCCATGCCGCCACCTTATCGTGGTGGAGGGGTACCGGCGATCCGGTGAAGGCTCGGCGGCAGTATCTTTCGGTTTCGGCCGAAAGAAAGGCCCCTACCTGAGGATCGCTGGCGAACGGCGGCAACGGGGAAGGAAAACCCCCACAGAAAACCGGACCGTGGTGGGCTGCAGCCCCGCGGTTGCTAAAGAGGGACGTAAGACCCTCCATTGCAGAGGAGCCCGGCGACTCCCACAGGGCCGATGGGCCCGATCGCCGGTAGGGGTAGGCGGCCCTGACTCCAATCGCCCGGCTGGCTGGGGCCGTTAGGTGGGGCTTGCTCCCCCATCAGTCTTGGGGGGGGTTTCGGGGTAGGAGGGACCTCCGCTCCGAGACGGCTAGTCTCCCGTCCCGGGGGAGAAGAAGGTCCCACACGAGTAGGCATTGCACGCCGGTCTAGCAGCCGAAAGTATGGGACACCCTCGAACCGTCCCTACTCGGACCTCTACCTGGGTAGGGTGGGGAGAGGTACCCACACCCTGGATTGCACGTCGGTAGTTTCCGACAACCCGGGGGGTGGAGGGGTGCGCGGGCCGCTCGGACATATTCCGAGGTCGGGGTCGCGCACCCTGGGATGGCCATCCCGTCGGAGCTATCCGGAGATTTTCTCCGGGCCGGCGGGACGGGAGGTGGAGTCGCAGGGACCGGTACATTGGCCCTCTCCACATTCTGTGGAGAGGTGCTGCACCCCGGCAACCCTGCGATTCCTGGTCAAGACCGCATCTTGTGGCGTGACCGGCCCTGATGGCCCCCACGTGTGGGCAGCTCTTCTTGTTTATCAATTGTTAAACAAGGATAAAACGATATTTGGATGCACCCGGGCGATGATTTTGAATGCAGCCCTGCTCGTATATGTGCGTGCGAGTGTTGTAGCCAAAAAAAATAACAACTTCGTGGTTCGACAATTTCACGAGATTATCTTTAATGCTTTAATTAATATAATGCAAATATTTACAACACGAATAATGATATATTACAATACTATAATATAATAGAAAATGCTTTTTTACTATCTTTTATATTCTGTTACACTTTTTTTATATTCCGTTGCACAGTAATAAGAAAAATGTGGAAGGTCTTTTTAAATAAATATTTTTGTAAACTTATCCAAGAATTATTACAGTAGAGTATGATTTCAGTTTACCAAAGTTGAATAAATAAATTTTTCTCTTTAATTAAATTAAAAATTAACAAAGCAAACTAAACAAGTTACCGTTAAAAATAAATTATGATATATGATATTAATATATATGTTTATATGTATATGTACATATGTACACACACGCGCGCGCATGTGTAAATACCCAGATAGCCAAACCTGCGCAAACAGATTTCGAGCAGAGCTTGCTATCAACTTTTGATGGCAAATAGATAACAAATTTGATGCAGGATCTGTTATATCAAATCTTGCTGTCAAATTTCCGCCAAATATGCGGCAGAACATGTTGTCGGAAAATTGCTGCAGATTTGTAGCAAAAACCGCGCAGAGCTTGTAGCGATTTGACGGTAGATTGGGGGCAGAAACCGCGCAGACCTTGCTGCGCTGCAGGCTTTGTGTGGTTTTTGCTGCAAATTTGGCACCAATTGCCCGACAGCAAGATCTGTCGCCAAAACCGTAGCCTAATGTAGACACAGATGGCTATGGTTTTGCTGTGGATTTTTTATCAAATTTGCTGCCAATCTGCGCGCAATCTGCGCTCAATTTGCTTACTGGGTAATAAATGACACTTATGTAAAGTTATGTGAAAAGATATTATTTTCTAAAATAATCTATACAACAGTTGTAATAGATAACAGAGGACATTTGACAATGCTAAACTTCTATGTGCGCGGATGAAGAAAATTAAATTCAAGAGAAAAATCTTTTATTATTTTCAATTTTCGCAATAATTATTGTGCAATTCAAATTATTAACGAATAAATTTGTTGGAAAGTATAGGACGAACTATATGGATAGATATATTTATTAACATCGGCTTGGATCTGATCATTAATAATCTATATTAATGATCTATGAAAAGCGGATGCATTTATCTTTTTATTATTCTTAATATTTTGATGTTTAATATTTAACACATTTGTATGTAATTTAAATATTTGTATAATTAATAGGTGCGAGAAGGAAGTGCGCGCACGGCGAGAAACGACAAACAGCATAAGCATAAGTTTCACGCCGGCCGTCTGCTCTCTCTTTTCCGAGCATGCATTTGCTGCCTCTTTCTTCCCCGAACGATAGCTATAGTGTACGCGACCGACATATATTATAACTCGGTCGAAACGTGTACACGGCAAGCAGCCGTATACGCGTATCCCCTCCTGCGCGCCGCTGTCGAGCCGCCGCTCACGGACTCGGTCACTCGCTGTGTGCGTGGCCTACGTCATGCTGTAAGCGGAGTAAAATTGTGCACACTGTCCGGGAGTGGTTCCCAACGAGGGGGGCCCTAAGGCCCCAAACAAGAAAAAGAAAAAGAAGAAGGGGAAGAAGGGGAAGGAGGGAGCTGTGCCCCAGGTCCTCCCAACCCCGGGAGCTCCCCGAGCAAAGGGCCAAGAAAATGTCCAGACGGGCCCTGCGGGCTAGAAGGGGGGTCCGAAGGGGGGAGTCGCTGCCTCCTCACGGGAGGCGGAAAAACAGCGGCCTGACAAACTGGTCCGCGACCCGCTCCTCCTCCCAGCCGTCCACGTTGGACGGCTGGAACAAGGTGGTGGGCAGGAGGGCGAAGAAGCCGCAGTCGACCCTTCCGCAGCCGACCTCGGGGGGGGGCCCCTCCCCTCCTGGCGGAAAGACCCAGCCCTCAAGGGGAAGGAGGAGGTGGGCAATCGTCCACCACCGGACTCCTCGAAGGAGACTGGAAGGGAAAAACCTTCCACAGACCCGACTGGGAAGACGGGAGGGAAGGGTGAAAAGGGTGCACCGCGCCTGAAGGCGGCAACGTCAGCGGCGGTGTGTATCACCTGTCCGCCTGGCAAATACAACGAGGTGATGCGCACCGCTAGGAGTAAGATTCCCCTTTCCGAGCTGGGGATTAATAACCGCAAGTGTAAGAAGGCCATTACCGTGGCTCTCCTGCTCGAGGTCCCCGGCTCGGAGGGGGACAAACTCGCCAACACCCTGGCCGCAAGACTCAGGGTGGTGCTGGCGGGAGAGGAGGGAGTTAGGGTGGACCGCCCTTCTAAAAAGGCGGAGGTCCGCCTGCATAATTTGGAAGACTCTGTCACGGTCGCAGACATAGCGGCAGCCGTGGCAGACATCTCGGGAGGGGATCTCTCCGATTTGAAGGTGGGGGAGATAAAGAAAGCCCCCAACGGTCTGGGAACCGCCAGGGTACGGTGCCCCGTCTCCGTGGCCAGAAAGGTCGCGGAGGCGGGCCGCATCCTGGTCGGCTGGGGGATGGCCCGGGTAGAGGTGCTGGCAGCAAGGCCCCTGCAGTGTTTCCGCTGCCTGGAAGAGGAGCATGTCCGCCAGCACTGCCGCAGCGACGTCGACAGGTCCGGGTGCAGTAGCGTCTGCTACCGCTGCGGCGGCCCGGGCCATCGAGCCGCTGAGTGCACCGGACGTGTTGTTTGCCCGGTGAGCTCCACGGCCGGAAAGGAGGCGACCCATCGACTGGGCGGGGAGGCGTGCATCGCCTCCCAAAAGAAGAAGGGGAAGGGAAGAAAAGGGGCGGCGAAAGCCCGAGCCTCGCCTCCCTCCCTCTCCCCACAGGTAGGCGACCCGCAGCAACCGGTCTTCCCGGAGCCGGTTGCGGGGCCCTCTGGGTTGGGCCAAGCAGCCCCTCCCCCGAAGGAGAGGAGGGACACCAGGAGACCGAGGAGAGAGGAGGCTGGCCCATCTGCACCTGAGGACCCAAGGGTCCTCACCGAGGTGCAGATGGACGAGAATCGTCCGCCGACAGCGAACGGAGAGACATCGGGGGGGGGGGGGGGAAACAGT
>NW_022639795.1:58493-62072 GCF_010583005.1 Odontomachus brunneus | reverse complement strand
GAACGGAGAGACATGGGGGGGGGGGGGCGGAAACAGCTCCCGTGTTAATGGAGGTGGCTGGCCTGGAGGAGGCGAACACGGCGCTCAACAATGGCGTCTAAACTCCTCCAGGCCAACTTGGGCCACGGGAAAATCGCCAAGGATCTGTTCCTCCACTCACTCGCCGAGCGGGGGGCAGGCCTGGGCGTGGCGTCCGAGCCCTACCGGATCCCGGCCGATGACACTCGTTGGTTCGGGCTCCCAGGGGGGCTCGGTCGCAGCTTACTGGAGGAGATGCCAGGTATCTCCCCGGCCGACGCTCATAGAGGCCGAGGAGTTCCTGGTGGCGGTGAAGTGGGGGGCCGTGGTAGTGGTCGCCCTTTACGCTCCCCCAAGGTGGACGGGGGCCGACTACGAGGAGCATTTTGACAGGGTGGCGGGGGTCATCAGACAGTGTGCCCCCCACCCTGTGGTGGTGGCCGAGGACTTCAACACCAAATCCGGCGCGTGGGGTTCCCCGGTCACCAATCATCGTGGTCGGCTCACCGACGCCTGGGCGGCGTCGACCGACCTTCATCTTCTCAACGAAGGCTCGGTGAGCACCTGCATGCGCCCGCAGGGCGAATCTATCATTGACCTCACATGGGTCAATGGCGCTGCGGTGCGCACGGTGGGGGGTTGGAGAGTGGCGGACGGGATCGACACTGGTTTCGACCATCTCTACATAGAGGTGATCCTCTCCGCCATCTCCCCCGAGGTGCTCCGGCGCCGCCGGGAAAGGGAGCGCGGGCGGCCCGGCAGATGGGCCGTCCGCAAAATGGACGAGCACGCGCTCAAGGCGTCCATCGCCGCGGCGGAGTGGGCTCGAGGGGACGATCCCCCTCGACCCATTCTGTCCCCGGCCGATGTGGAGGAGGAGGCGGAAGAACTCGAGGCAGATATGGAGAGGGCGTGCGACGCCTCCATGCCCCGGGTCCGCCCCACGCCCTTCAGGTCCGCGTACTGGTGGACGGAGGAGACAGCCGAACTTAGGCGCTCCTCCGTCCAAGCTAGAAGACGCATGCAGCGGACCAGAAGGGCGGGGAACGTCGCCGAGGCGACGAGGGCGCGCAGGGCTTTCCGCGCCGCTCGGAAAGCCATGCGCGTAGATATTATGAAGGCCAAGGCCAGGGCCTGGGAGGACTTGCTCAAGTCCCTGGACAAGGACCCTTGGGGGCGCCCATACAGGATAATCTTGCAAAGATTGTGACCCTGGGCGCCCCCGGTCACGGAAAGTCTCGAACCCCCACTCCTCGACAATGTGGTGGGGGCCCTCTTCCCGGATAAGGGGTCGCCGCCCCTTCCGTACGGGGGTCCCCCGCCGGACTGGAACGAGGAGTGCGAGGTGTCCGGGGACGAGTTGACCCGGGCGGCCCGCCGGCTCGGCGGGGCGAAAAAAGCCCCTGGGCCGGACGGGTCCCGGGCCGAGCATGGGCCCTGGCCCATCTTGGCCGATGTCGGGGCCCGCCTGAGGCACCTCTTCACCGGGTGCCTCAGGACGGGTACTTTCCACAGTCGGTGAAAAAGGGCGGGGCTGGTCCTCATACCTAAGGTGGGCCGGTCCCTGGACGCCCCTTCCGCGTATAGGCCCATATGCCTATTGGACGAGGTGGGTAAATTCTTCGAAAGGATCGTGAGGGCCCGCCTCGTCCGGCACTTCTCTCGGGAAGGCCCGGACTTGAGCGACGCTCAATATGGCTTCCGCGTTGGCCGATCCACGGTGGACGCCATTCTCCGTGTGAGGGCCTTCGCGGAGGGCGAGACGGAGGAGGGGAGGGTAGTTGCGGCAGTTTCGTTAGATATAACGAATGCCTTCAACTCCCTCCCCTGGGACCGGGTAGAGGAGGCGATGTGATATCACCGCTTTCCCCTCTACCTGGTCCATATTGTCCGGGCCTATTTCCTGGAGAGCACTCTGGAGTTCGTCGACCGAGACGGACTCCAGCGCGGAAGGGGTATGCGGTGCAAGGTCCCGCTGGGGTCCGTCTTGGGGCCCCTGTTGTGGGACCTCGCATACGACCGCGTCCTTAGGATACCCCTTCCCCTGGGCAGCACAGTCGTCTGCTACGCGGACGACACGCTATTGCTGTCGCCGACTGGGGGGAAGCGACGGCCCAAACCAATGTGGCCGTCGAATGCGTCGTACGCTCTATTCGGGCGCTAGGCCTGAGAGTGGCTCCCAACAAGACCGAGGCGTTATTCCTGCACGCTCGGTCCGAGGGGCCCCCCCACAGGCCCACATTATGGTGGAAGATACCCGCGTTGTGGTGGGGACCGCGTTGAAATAGTTGGGCCTCACCCTGGATGGAACCTGGGGCTTTGTCGAACACTTCGAACGACTTAGCCCCAGGCTGGGCAGGATGGCGGGCGCGCTTGCCTGTCTCCTGCCCAACTTCGGTGGTCCAAGGACAATGGTGAGACGGCTGTATGCCAACACGGTGCACTCAATGGCCCTATACGGGGCCCCGGTGTGGGCGGGTGAGATGGGGGTCAGCCGGCGCATCAGGGCGCTAGTCAATAGCGCCCAGCGCGTCATGGCCAACCGTCTCACCCGCGCTTATCGGACCGTGTCGCATGCAGCCGTCACGGTCCTGGCCGGCATGATCCCTGCGGACCTCCTCGCTAGGGTGTACGCTGACACGTACACCTGCCTGAGGATGATCCGCGACGAGGGTGAAGCTCTGTCGGCCGGGACCATAAGGCGGATCTGAGCCCTGGCCCGGGGTAAGGCCCTCCGACGCTGGAAAAGGCAACTCGGGGGGCCCAACGTGCCGGGCAGGCGGACCATCGAGGCCATCCGCCCCTGTCTCCTCGAATGGGTGGACACGGGCCACGGCGGGTTCAACTTCCACCTGACACAGGTGCTCACCGGGCAACGCTGCTTCGGTGAGTACCTGTGTCGCATAGGGAAAGAGCGTACGGCGCATTGCCACCACTGTGCGGCCGATCAGGACACCGCGCAGCACACCCTGGCTGAATGCCAGGCGTGGGCTGCCGATCGCGGTATCCTTATCGCCGTAATTGGCGGCGACCTCTCGCTCCCGGCCGTAGTCAAAGCTATGGTCGGGAGCAAAGAGGCCTGGGAGGCGGTGGTCTCCTTCTGCTCCTCCGTTATGGGGCGGAAGGAGGCCGCCGAAAGAGTAAGCAGGGGGGAGGCGGAGGTTGTACCACTCCCCCCCTCCACCTCCTCTTCGGAGGAGGATGAGGAGTACGAGGTGCCGAGGAGGCGTGCAAGGCGGGGTCGCAGGTGGCGTCCCCGCCCCCTCCCGCCCACTTCAGATACAGAGTCCTGGAAGGGAACCCCAATTAAGGGGTTTCCCTCCCACCTAGGGTAGGAACGCCCTCACCTGCGGCCGGTCATGGGAGGGGAGGACTTCTCCCCTTCCAATCCCCCCGGCCGCCCGCTGCCCTGACGGGCCACTCCGGATTAACTCCGGAAGTTGGAGTGGAGCCCCCCACGGAGGGGCGGGCGGGGACGCTCGGATCGCGCCCTCCGATCTCGGAGGCGCGTCCTGGGGCGTCCCCTCACCCGGCTCTCAATGGGTGATACGAGTGGGCTCC
>NW_022639795.1:58235-58446 GCF_010583005.1 Odontomachus brunneus | reverse complement strand
GGGGTGCGGCGAGAGGTCGTGTGTCCGCCTCTCGCCGCGCAAATGCCGACGACGGCGTAACTGGTGAGCGGCAGGCCCGCGGGTACGTAACCCGCTCCTCCCTTCACCAGGTAAGGAACGCATTAGCGCTAGCGCAGGGCGGCCCCCCGAAAAATGCTGAAAGGCGATGCCAGGGGATCGCCCTACTCACGCGGTGAAGGACACACTCAAG
>NW_022639795.1:57500-58225 GCF_010583005.1 Odontomachus brunneus | reverse complement strand
GCGGGTACGTAACCCGCTCCTCCCCTCACCAGGTAAGGAGCGCATTAGCGCTAGCGCAGGGCGGCCCCCCGAAGAATGCCGAAATGCGATGCCAGGGGGTCGCCCTACTCGCGCGGCGAAGGACACACTCAAGGGTTTTTAGTGGGTATACCTCCTCCTCTCCTTTAGAGAGAGGAAGGGGAGTCCCACATACCCCCGGAGACCTCCCCGGGTCTCCGGGGTATGCGTAATGCATTTTACCCTGAGTTATAAAAAAAAAACAAATAAATAAAACATTAGTAATAATATTAAAAATAAAATATGGGATATTTATCAAAGTATTCTCACGAAATTCGTCTATGCACGCGTAGAGAGTCAGGCCTCTGTATCTTCTTTTTCTGTATCTTCTCGGCTTACCTGGGTTCAATTCTCATACTAGACAAAACAGATTTGAAATTAGATTAGAAAGAAAAGGATGCATTTACTCAGCAAACACAATGTTATATGTAACGTACATGTTACTTGTAATTTTTTACTCAACAATGTAACTGTTACATAAGACACGTGTTATACAGGGTGTTCGGAAATTACCGGGACGCCCAAATATCAGGAAAAATATAAATTTTACAAAAAAATGTTTCAGACAAAAGTTATGGCGTTTAAAAAGATGTATTTACTGATCACATCAGTTTGACCATGGGTTGCGTAGCGAAGGTCAGGTCAAGGTCACATTAATTTTTTTAAAT
>NW_022639795.1:54109-56479 GCF_010583005.1 Odontomachus brunneus | reverse complement strand
TTCCATTTAAAAAAATTAATGTGACCTTGACCTGACCTTCGCTACGCAACCCAAGGTCAAACTGATGTGATCAGTAAATACATCTTTTTAAACGCCACAACTTTTGTCTGAAACATTTTTTTGTAAAACTTATATTTTTCCTGATATTTGAGCGTCCCGGTACTTTCCGAACACCCTGTATAACGATTACATTGTACAGTAAAAAATTATATCTAACATATGCGTTACATGTAGCATTGTGTTTGCTGCAAACTTGCTTCAATGGAAACTTTCAACTTACATTTCACATTCTTAGGTGCTCGATTCCTCCATGTTGTCTTCTTCCTCTTTCTCGTCGTTCTACATGTTCTCGTTTGCCCTGGTCCTTGTAACTGTTGGACGTGAACCACGAATTCACTGGCGATATCTCTTTTTCGTTATACAAAAGGCCTCCCTCATCTGCTTCTAGAACTCCGATCTCATGGGTTTGTCGAAGTGGCGATTCCTGCAAATTGCATTTGGAAAACAGGCGCAATACGTACGGAAAATAAGTATACCATTACTTCAAATTGTTTTTCACTAACACATCAAAAATGTATCATTAATAGATAGAAATTCCTTACTATATGTGGCTCGTGCCAGTCGAGTGTTATATAATGCTCGGCGTCCTTCCTCGCGGCCGAACCACGTAAAAGATGTGAAGGCATCGGACATTACTTCCTTCAGACACAATTGTGTAGCTTCCTTCAGATTGAAGCCACCAATATAATGTAAATAAGTTACCTGGAAAAAATGACATCTTAATATAATGCTTAAACAATTCGTTCTGATTACAGTAATTAATTCTGCTAAGAATAGTTGTAATCGTACTTACTGTTTCCGAATAACATTGTTCATCCTGATTTTCAAATGCATTCATTTCTTCCAATGTTGTAATTGATAGTCCATGTGGCTTTGGTAAATAGCTCTGTTGGACACATTTTAGAATTTTCTGCTGTTGCTTGAATTGTCCTGCAAGTAACAATGTTAAATATGGTCAGAATATCAAGCATAACGCATTATACGAACAAAATATGCAATACATACTTTATAATCAATTCCATATTACACAGTCTTTCTTCCATTCTGCTCAATTGTTCCTCTGCCTTGCTATAATTATACATAAATATTAATGTATACTTCCTACTTACACCGGTAAATTTTCTGCCATTCATTTAGCAGATCCCTATTTTCATTGTACTTTTTATTGGTTGTTTCTTTCTGCATGGGGGTCCTCTGTGCATGATGCATTGCTTGTCCCTCATGTCCACGTTGTTGTTGATTTCCCACTCCTTGGATGACATTCTGCAACTCAGATAAAGTGTCATTAGTATAATACGTTTTATCACGATCTATACGTTGTGTAAAACTTTGCGTGTTATTGAGTGGCTCTGAGTATGAAGGATATTCCAAATTTGAGTATGGCTGTGCGTGTGTGGTATATCCTGTATGTGGCTGTATGTGTCCAGAGTAGTCAAAATTTATATATCTCTGCGTGACGTGTGACGTATTATTGTATTGTGCTTGTGTCGGTATATGTGAGGTATATGTTGTGACACAGTCAGTGTTAGTAAATGTTTGTATGTTTCTGCATGCTTCTGTATGTATGCGTGGTGTATTTGTTTCTGGTGATCCTTGTAAGGTGTTTCAAAGTATATTATTATCTTTTTCGATTGTCCTTGCGATGTCATTGATGTCATCCTCGACTATTCTAGGTATGAATGATGTCGCTGTCCTTCCTTTCCGCTTTGGTGATTCCTCTTCAGACGAGGTTGTTTGATACCGTGCTGGTTTGGTAATATGCCGCTTTTGTCGATCCATCTATGTATGTAAATACATCAATGATAACATGTTTTATATACTATGCGAACATATTAACATGCTCTGTTACTCTAACACTTAACATTAACGCAATCAAAGCTCTATACTTTATTCTCAGAAGCAGAGATGTGTTTGTGTGTGTACCATGTTGCTAAGAGATAGTGAAATGTCTATCTTCTACAGTTGCAAATCAAGTACTACATGTGGCACCTCTGTTTGGAAATAAATATTAATGAAACAAATGCATGTGTGTGTGTGTGTGTGTGTGTGTGTGTGTGTGTGAAGGTAGATAAAGGAATGTCCCAGAATGTTTTGTTGTTAATAAGTCTTCTCAGCAAAGTAGCAAAATTGTTATGAGTAATATAACATCAGGAAACAAGATATCTGATCTGAAAAAAGATGTCTTGTTTCCTCATGTTATATTACTCATAACGATTGTGCTACTTTGCTGAGAAGACATATTGACAACAAAACATTATGGGACACTCCTTTACCTACCTTCAAACACACACACACACACCCACACCCACA
>NW_022639795.1:46695-54099 GCF_010583005.1 Odontomachus brunneus | reverse complement strand
GAATGTCCCAGAATGTTTTGTTGTTAATAAGTCTTCTCAGCAAAGTAGCAAAATTGTTATGAGTAATATAACATCAGGAAACAAGATATCTGATTTGAAAAAAGATGTCTTGTTTCCTCATGTTATATTACTCATAACGATTGTGCTACTTTGCTGAGAAGACATATTGACAACAAAACATTATGGGACACTCCTTTACCTACCTTCAAACACACACACACACACCCACACCCACACACATACACACACACACCCACACACACACACACCCCCACACACACACACCCACACACACACACACCCCCACACACACACACCCACACACACACACACCCCCACACACACACACCCACACACACACACCCACACACACACACACACCCACACACACACACACACACACGCACACGCACACAATACATGCATTTTTTCATTAATATTTATTTCCAAGCAGAGATGCCAGATATAGTGCTTGATTCGCAATTGTAGAACAAGATAGACATATGAATGTCTTTGCAGATGGCACACGATCACACACATCTCTGTTTCTGAGAATAAAGTATAGAGATTTGAGTAGCGATCATGACTTTTTTCCTAAACCATAACTTGGAGAAAATGATAAGTTATACATGAACTTGTCTAGACAGCACAGAATACTAAAAGATATCTTCAAGATGTGCAAAAGATCTAAAAAAGATAGAATATATTTTGGATGTCTTTAAGATATTTAGTTCATAATTAATGTTGTCTAATCATGATGATATAACTACATCAAACGTGGAAATATGAACTTTTCCTTCAATTTTCATGCAAATCTTTCAAGCATAAAGCTTGGTGGCGAAAAAGTTAACATGAAAAGTTGATGAGAAGTTAACGTTTCGCATTAGATCACGCCTTAGGAAAATATTCATAATTGCTACCTACATTGCGTAAACGTAAAGTGACAGTAAGAGTCAACTGATATACGCAAGGGAAATTCACATGAAATCAGTTTGTGAAATCCACGTTTCATCGACATAGATGGTGATAAATCTATACAGATTCACCGTGGGATTCACATGTTTTCCGTCGGGATATTATTAATATGTGCTGTGACGTGGCAGCCGTGGAAGCGTCCGTCTCAAGAAAACCGTACCGGATTTGTGTGAGAGTTTTCGCGTATCGCGTCGCTAACGGTTTCGGCGAGTATTCTCGATCATCGCGTACCGTCGGATGTTTGTTTGTGAACGTCCTTAAAACAAACATAGGAAGCGAATTTTGCGAGCGGAGCAGATGTGAAGGTCAGCGCGTCCCCAACTTTGTGCCCCTCGGCGTCCCTTGCCAGCCACCAGGATTCGGAAGCGGAGGACATCGAGGAACTAGGAAGCCGCGACCGACAACCCCACACCGCTCAAGATCAGGTGAATCGCTCTCTCACTATTTAATAGTACATTATGCCGAATTATCGCTCACTCAATAATCGCGAATCTCGTATCGCTTAGAATATTCCGGAGCAAAAATACAGTATCGCAAGTAGACAGTATCCTGTCAACTATGTTTACTTTTAACAAACGCAGCCGTCACGAGAGCCTAGAAGAAAAAACGGGAGCGTCGAGAGAGGCAGCGAGAAGATCCACTGACAACAATGTCTCGAGACAGAAACGTCTCAAGATAATTAAGTCGACAAATGCCGATTCCCGACGGCCGAATATCGCAGGATCAGAGGGGAAACGACGGAGGGGGATGCGCAAGGATGCGCGATCCTCCCGGAGCCTATAGGGAGTCAGCCTTACCGCGACCGACGCCGCGAGCGGACACACCGTATAGAGCGTCAAACCCGCGCGTACCAGACAGAGAAAGAGAGAGAGAGAGAGAGAGAGAGAGGACGCGCAATGTGGACACCCACCGGAGGACCGCCATCGTCACCGCCACCGTCGCCAACGTCCAGGGAGCCGCCGCTGTCTTGTAAGACCCCTCATTTCTGCTCCGTTGATTGTTACGTCTCGTCCGGTTTCCGTATCGTCGTCTCCTCCGCGGAGTGGCCGCGTGCGCGCGTGAATCAAGGCTCGCCCGAGGAAATCGTCCTCGGGCTCCGCGTCCCGTTGTCGCGAGCCCGGTTATCTCGCGATTCGCGTTTCGTTTTTGTAACTGTTACCGTACTAAGTACCGGGACGTGCGCGAGTCCCGCCAATAAACTCATTATTACCGAAGACGAGTCGAGTCATTTCCGCCTTCCCCTGATCCATCCTGTCTCCGACTTAAAATCTTGAGAGCTACCGGCCCCGACGGCTCCGGAACACGCGAATTTCGTGGTACCTATTGAATCTCGCGTTTACCGAGGTGGTGCGGCCTTTCCGCACCTGGTGCCCAACTACTGTTCGCGTTTTCGTGGCGTGACTCGGAGCCGACGGCAATTTGACGACGCGGCGGACGGGCGACCATCCGCCGTCGCTCGCGAAATAATTTCGCGAGTCTCGTCGCAGTGCGTACCTATATTCTGCTTCATAGGCTTCGATTAAAATGGGAAGAAATCGTCGTTGCAACACAAATAGTAATACTATCTGTAAAGATATTCTTGTCCACACTTTTCAGAAAGTCCTCACGTGCTAGACTTCAGTGAACTCACTTCGCTAACAGTCAAACTCGGAATGATTGTAACATTTAACATGTAGTTACTCAAAATCCAATTAGGAGTGTTTGCAAGATGGCGTTACCAATTACAAATCTCAACGTTCCCTCCAAACTGCGCGACTGATTGCGCCGTGTTGGAATACAACTACATGACGCATGTACGAATGAGTTTATTGTTTTCTGATAGAGCTGTACATACATTGTATATCATACGTTGAGTCGTATATTGCTCTTCAAGGTAACTAGGCTGTATTCCTAAACCTGAAATTTTATTCAATACTCTGTTGTATATGTAACGTGAACTATAGATATTGAGTAAAATTCTCCTCAAAAAGGACGTTTTGGAATACAACCCTAATATGAAATCCATTGCGATCAAAATAATTCCGTTTCCCCCAGAAAAGACTATGGGTGCTTTCCAGCTACGTACAATGTGTTACACAAAACCAGTTTATTGGTTGCATATTATTTTACAAGATATTTTAGATAATATGTGACCAATAAACTGGTTTTGTATAAATGTAGGGAATAACGAAATAATTCCGGCCGGAATCGATTCCGACATATTCTATAATAGGTATCCAAATATCTTTATGCCTCGTCTACAATAGAAGTCGTAAAGTCATAAAGTCTTAAGGCCCGTCTGCAATGGGAGTAAAGTATGGCTGTAAGAAATAAGAGTAATAAATTGACCAATCACAGTCGAATGTGAGAAGAATAATCGACTGTGATTGGTCAATTTCTTACTATTACTTCTTATAACCATATTTTAGTCCTATTGTAGACGGGACTTTCGTCTCGATCTACAATAAGTGTAATAAGCTTTAAGCCGTAAAAAATCGACCGATCATAGTCGAATTATAAAAGAATAATCAATCGTGATTAGTCAATTTCTTGTGGTTTAAAGCTTACTACACCTATTATAGATCAGGACTTATGCCTCGTCTACATAAAAGTCGTAAGGTGCTTCCGAAATGCACAAAGTTTCTCACGATCAAAGACTTTACGACTTTACGACTTTAAGTCCCGACCCACAATAGGTATAGTAAGCTTTAAGCCTTAAGAAATTTACCAATCACAGTCGATTATTCTCTTCAAATTTAACTGTGATTGGTAAATTTCTTAAGGCTTAAAGTTTACTACACCTATTGTGGATCGGGACTTACAGAGAGTCTGTAACCAATAGTTGCGTTCAGCAGAGAAAGCTGCATTGCAACTGTTGTAAAATTCTTACATCGGTTTGGCTTATGCTCTTAGATGCAGTCAAAAATAAAAACATACACCAATCAAATTCACGAATGTTACAACAGTAGTAAAGCAGCTTTCTCTGCTGAACGCAATCAATTGCTTTGTTCTTTTTAGCTGCAGTACTGAACTAGTGCAATAAGTTAGAGTAAGAGAAAGTATATTTATTTCACTCTAACTTATTGCATTAGTTCAGCAGTGCAGTTAAAAAGAACAGACCAAATTAAATGCTGCGTACATCATGACGTCCTACACTCCCTCCACTCCACACGGTTTTCGTGGGAAATCAGCAGTATTGTTTATGTATAGAAGTCTGTAGCGGGTTCTGTACTCAACGCATTTGTGAGCTGTGTTTCACTGTGTTTATTTGCCTCCTGCTATCTCGAAAAAGAAGAAAAAGAGGGAGAAAAGAGAGAGAGAGAAAGAGAGAGAGTAACATCATATTTTGAAACTCCTGCTTTTCTAGATGTTAAATTTGGCTCGTATCTACTACAACTAGGTTACGTAAATATGGACCAACATTTAAAAATAATTATCGAATTATATCCGCGAATTCTCCTCCGTCACTTCCCCTCTCGCCCGGCGACGTTCGGCATTCGGGAATCGGCAATTTTCGGTACGGTTGTCTCGAGACGTTTCCTGTCTCGAGACAATGTTGCCGTCGTGGATCACCTTGCTGTCTGTCTCGGCGCTCCCGTTTTTTTCTGCTGGTTTCCTCGCGACGGCTGTGTCCGCTGAAAGTAAACACAGCTGACAGTCTAATTTTCGATAGCTGTGCTCTCGGTACAGAATATTCTAAATGTTAGAATATTCGATATTGGTGAGCGATCGGCACTTCGAGAATATTTTAACAAAGAATAGTGAGAGCGCGATTCACCTGATCTGGAGTGGTGTGGAGTTGTCGGTCGCTACTTTCTCGTCCCTCGATGCTCTCCGTTCCTCCAGTCCTGGTGGCCGGCCAGGGATGTGGGGGGGGGGCACAGAGTTAAGGACGCGCTGACCTTTACATCTGCTCCGCTCGCAAAATTCGCTTCCGATCTTTGTCCTAAGGACGTTCACAACCAAACACACGCCGGAACGCGATATTCGAGAATATTCGCGAAAACCGTTAGCGACGCGATACGCGAAAACTCTTAAACAAATCCGGTACGGTACTCTTGAGACGGGCGCCACCACGGTCGCCACGTCACAATAAGTACTAAATTTTCTGTGCAAAATTTTATTTTAGCATTGAATTTTATTTTATTTTTCTTTTGTTGCACAGGTTATTTACTTTCCTTCCTTAGGTTTTTTCTTGGTTTCAGAAGGTGTGGGGGAGGATTCGGAAGTGTAGTATCTGCAAAACTCTTGTGCGCACTACCCTCACGGGATGCCTCTCTCCATTCCAGAAGCTCCCGCAGCAAGGTGGCCAATACGGGGTGCAGTCCGTGGCCTTTTTTCTTAATAGTTACGCGGGCTGGATGACCTCGAAGTATGTCTGCTGTTGACAATTCCGGTTGTTATGTAACTTGAGATTTGAGCGGAAAGATCCAACGCCAATATATATAGATAACCAATCGACTATTAAGTTAGTAAAGAACCCCGAATTTCATTGTCGAACAAAACACATTGATGTAAAATTTCATTTTATTAGAGAGAAATATGATAATTGCGAAATCACAATGGCCTAATTGCACCGGAGTGGGATTTTAGCCGGTACGAGTCCGACACATCTAGGCTCTGCATAGCCTTGAATGTCCATGAGGATTTCCCCACTTCGTAAAAAAAAAAAAGAATTTCGCTTGAATATATCTTTTTATTATTATTACTTAAGCAATATTATTACCTAGCAGTAATGAAATACATAAAATTATTACTTCTCTTAGCTGAATATTTTTACTGTTTTTAGAGGCAAATGGAGAACCAAATGGAGAGGAAGGTGAAGAATCTCCTGTTGAATGTCGATCTCATGTTGCCTTTACTACGAGGACTCGTCGCTGATCATAGACTACACCGGTGGAATTTGGCATTGCTGATTAGGGCGTACTTCGTTGCGGGGATTAAGTCGCCGTTCGGGCCCAATCTTTACGAAGAAAACTACAAGAATACGAAAAAAATACTGGCATATTGAAGAATTATTAAAGAATTTTTTCAATACTATACCAATAATTTTTTCATATTGCGGTTTATTTTGTTAGGGAAGTTCGTTTGTCTCGTTAACTATTCAGACATCACCAAGCATTGTATATACTTATATAATAAATATATATTCATATAATAAATATATATTAATGCAAAAAGGATTCTTTTTACAACTTATTTTTTATTCAGAAGTGAGTTCTTTTTGCATCTAAAACTGAAATCTACATTACTGATACATTACGCTACATTCTTTTTGAATTCATTTCAAACATTTCTTAAAGTTTGTAACGGGGTCACTTCTCTCGCCTCATTCTTTTCCTGCGGTTTTCTCGCTTGGGTAAGCTCGCCGGCGTCCAGGATCGTAATAGGAGAGAGAGATGGCAGTAATGTGCTCGATGGTGTTAACTTACAACGAGAGTTTATTGCTGTGGTGTACAGTGAGTGGGGCTTTTATACTGCGCCCGAGGCGCGTGCGATCGGTGTTGCCGGTGCAACTCGGAATGGTGGGCGGTCGCGGTGGCGGCAGGCCGCGATCCGGGCTCTGGGCCGCGTCGTCCCTGGGGTTGACTTCCACCCGGCGCGTCGTCGTCTGGAACGGTGTATCGTGGAGTCACGGTCGAAGCCCGTCACGCTCTTCTCTGAGTTCGATCGACACGCTCTCCTCTGAGTTCGATCGACGGCCGAAACCCGGCACGTCGTCGTCTGGAACGGTGAGTCGTGGATTCATCGTCGAAGCCCGACACGTTCTCCTCTGAGTTCGATCGGCGGCCGAAACCCGGCACGTCGTCGTCTGGAACGGTGTGTCGTGGAGTCACGGTCGAAGCTCGACACGCTCTCCTCTGAATTCGATCGGCGGCCGAAACCCGGCACGTCGTAGTCTGGAACGGTGTGCCTCGAGAGGCTGAGTTCGCGGTGTCACGCTCCCGTGCTGGTCTCCTAGGAGACCGTCGGTGAACTCGTGCCGATGGTTTCGCGAGCCCCCCTTTTATAGAGGCGGCCGCGGAAATTTAGCTGCGAGTGCTGCCTCAACCTCGCGTTCGCGCCGCGTAGCGGCGACCGGAAGGACTACCGGGCTCCCGGCGTGCTAGTCGTATAACGGGTGTCGGGCAGCGCAATTAAGTACAGCAGGGAGAATGCAACGTAAATATATTTCAATTATTGACAACGGTCGAGAATATAACTATGGAATAATACAAAACAGTAAGAAAAATAGGAACTGGAACGATTGAACTTAATTACTACTAGGAACGAGGTAGGAACGCCTCGTTACAAGTTAGAACAGAAATTTTTCTTGTTATTAGTTGCTAGTTATTAATATACTATATAGTACAGAGAGCTGTATAAATTTATATAATAAATATACATTTATATAATAAATATATATAAATATTGGGAGTACAAATTAGTTCGGTCCGTTTTCAAAAAATG
>NW_022639795.1:46107-46630 GCF_010583005.1 Odontomachus brunneus | reverse complement strand
TGATATTAGCAGTTTGACCTTGAGTTGCGTCATAAAGATCAGGTCAAGGTCACAATGATGTTTTTAAATGGATACCCCCATTTTTTATTGTATATTCTTGTAGCTTATCTCGACAGCTTTCCAAAACACTATACTTAAGTATTTTTTTCGTTAAGTACTTTTCGAGTTAAGAGGCTTCAAAGTTACGCTCTTTAGCATTAGCGCGCGGCCGATTAAGGCAAGAGGAAAATCATATCCAGCCGATTAAGGCAAGAGGAAAATCATATCCGGCCGATTAAGGCAAGATGGTTCTGTGTCCGGAAAATTAAAGAGAGAATAGGTTTTTCTTGTCAATAAAGGCATCATAACATCAAATTGCTTTTAATTAAGCAAGATGGCCCAAGGAACGTTTCATGATATCAGTTGCTCAAAATGTCCACCATCAACTGTTTGACAACAAGCTATTCTGTAGTAAAATGATGCTACAGCTCTTTGGATTATATCATTAGGGATTAAAGCAGTTGCCTGAAGAATACGATTTCTA
>NW_022639795.1:45903-46097 GCF_010583005.1 Odontomachus brunneus | reverse complement strand
AACATTTTTGCAAATTAAAACAAACAAGAATTAATAGGATAGTAATAACTTTAATTTATTTCAACGTATGTAGATTAGAAAAAATAGAGCCAACTTGAGCAAACCATTTACGACGTATCTAAACCAGAATGAATCTCTGCCTAAACGCGCGCGATTCTTGAGTTCTTGTTTGTTAGGCTGGTGGCAGAGAACGT
>NW_022639795.1:45529-45893 GCF_010583005.1 Odontomachus brunneus | reverse complement strand
CGGGCAGCGCAATTAAGTACAGCAGGGAGAATGCAACGTAAATATATTTCAATTATTGACAACGGTCGAGAATATAACTATGGAATAATACAAAACAGTAAGAAAAATAGGAACTGGAACGATTGAACTTAATTACTACTAGGAACGAGGTAGGAACGCCTCGTTACAAGTTTGAACAGAAATTTTTCTTGTTATTAGTTGTTAGTTATTAATATACTATATAGTACAGAGAGCTGTATAAATTTATACAGGGTGAATATTATATACCGGAACACCTGAATATCTCGAAAACAAAGCGTTGTATAAAAAAATGTTAAATACAAAAGTTGTAGGGTTTAAAAAGATCTATTTTATGATATTAGCA
>NW_022639795.1:38872-41667 GCF_010583005.1 Odontomachus brunneus | reverse complement strand
ATACTTAAGTATAGTGTTTTGGAAAGCTCTCGAGATAAGCTACAAGAATATACAATAAAAAATGGGGGTATCCATTTAAAAACATCATTGTGACCTTGACCTGATCTTTATGACGCAACTCAAGGTCAAACTGCTATCATAAAATAGATCTTTTTAAACCCTACAACTTTTGTATTTTACATTTTTTTATACAACGCTTTGTTTTCGAGATATTCAGGTGTTCCGGTAAAAAATATTCACCCTGTATATATATATATATACATAGGTATAAATACGCGTGACAATGTCGAGACCCGCAACGTATTGTTAGTTAAATTTATTTTGTAAAGGATCTGGGGAAATCGGTGCTGTGGTCGCTGTGCGCGCATGACTCGTTACCTAGTCGGGACACCACGCCGCGAGGGGCGCGAGCTCCGCGCGAGGTGAGGTTCCGAACGCAGATTTTGATTCTGCCTCTTTTGCTTCACTGCCGATTTGGACGTCGAGAGCGACGGACGTGCGGGGTGATAGAGCGCGCAACAACGACGACGACGACGACGATTCTCCCCGACGACGAACCAAGACGCCGAAGACGGCGAATAAAGACAGCATCTACCAAAGCAGCTACCCGGTGAGTCGATTAATTACCTTCCCTGCGGACTCCCGTTCATTCGTGCGCGGACAAAGGCGACGCCGGGTCATTAGCGTGAACGGGTGGCGACTGTTACTCATACCTGCGTAGTACCGTACTTAAGAAGAGAAATAAGCAAGATCCCGGGCGAGTATAACGCCGACGTGTCAAATTGTTCACCGCTTGCCTGCAATCATCCGGGGTCCGGTTACAACCTAACCAAACCTTACGCACAGACGGGTCAGAGACACGGTCATAACTGTTTGAATCGCCCAGGGCGACGCGGTACGAACCGACTGGATTTTGCCAGTTCGGACATAACCGGCCGAGGACCTCTCGGTTGGATTGGACAGGCTTGGATGGGGTAGGTCTTTCGTCTGGCTTAGGACAGGCGAGGTAGTAACGGATGTTAGCATTTTTTGGGGCTGTGCGAACGCCCTGTGTGTGGCACCGGAAAGTATCGTGTAGGTCTCCGGTCAGGAAAGGATCCAGTCTGAATAGGTCGGTAGACCTACGCTGGCTTCACCAGTTGAATCTCCTATAAATACGTTTTAGTTTAAAACAATCACAATGTCCGAGTTGAGGGCGTAACATGCCGAACTGGATAGGTTCTTGTTAGTGATTACAAAGGGGAATATTCCGAGTGGATAGGTGAAAAGATCGCTGGGTTCACCAGTCGGAATCCCTATAAGTATAAGTTTAGTTATTTTATTAACATTGCTAAAGTTTTAAAATTTTTGTCCAGACTGGATACGCGGTTATCCGTGAGGACCGAAGTCTTATGTTCAGGACACGCGTGTGTATCTATGTAACGAGCATAAGTCTCGGTTAATAACGAAAAGATTGTAAAAGTCGGGTCACCGCTTTTGAGACTGGTAGGTCGAAGCTAGGGGATGAAAAAGAAAATCCCAGTTATCTCTCTATCGTATAAAGTCGTTCACGCCATAAGGCGAAGAAGAAATACCTGGTTTCCAGTCTCTAGAGCATGCTACCCGGGTTCTAGTAACACGTGATCTTATTGGTCGGAACTAGAATCGACGGCCAATCACAAGCCGAAGCACCAGACGACGCTTTCTATTCTATGTGCGTCGGCCTTAAGGTTAAGGGCTGATGCTCTTCCTCTAGGCAAGAGGTGCGTTCGTGGAGCTCGCTTTTAGCGCTATCGCTGTTCGAGGAGCTATGTCAGTAGTGCTACCAACACTATCATGACGTCACGAATGGTAGTGTTTGACGTCATAAGTTCGCGCTACCAACGCTGTCACTTCCGAGGTGGTGTGTTGATAGTGTTGGTAGCGTTAGCGTTCTTGAAGCTCCGAAAACACTGTCGGTAGCGAAACCAATATGGCGAAAGCAATGGCTGTGGATAGTGTAATGTTATATACATATTAAATGCAAGTTGTGAATTTAACATTAGAAATAAGCTGTTTTGTGATAAAAATGGAAGACTGTGTAGAATTAAAATTACATGATGCTGAGACTGAAGAAGAGTACACGATTAAACTTTCTATGGCTGAAGCCCTTAGAGCACAGACCGGTGAGTTCTGAAAATGTTAAGTTATGCACGTTTGATGTTTTTACTTTAACCATGCTTTTATTCGGTTATTATTCTTCCTATCGTTTCTATAATTATGAGGAACACGTGTAGAGAAAAAGTGAAAGAGATTTTATTTTATTTGGTTTTCTATCGTTACGTTTCTAAATCTATCTAATATAAAATTCATCCAAGATAATTCTCATGAAATAAATATTTATAATTCCTCATTTGCTTTATACAGGGTGTTCGGAAAGTACCGGGACGCCTGAATATCAGGAAAAATATAAGTTTTACAAAAAAATGTTTCAGACAAAAGTGGCGTTTAAAAAGATGTATTTACTGATCACATCAGTTTGACCTTGGGTTGCGTAGCGAAGGTCAGGTCAAGGTCATATTAATTTTTTTAAATGGAACACCCCATTTTTCATTGCATATTCTTATAGCACATCTCGAGAGCTTTCCAAAACACTATAATAAAATATTTTTTCATGAAGTTCTTTTCAAGTTATAATGCTTCAAAGTTAGAGGATCGCCGGCATTAGCAGTTTTACGAAGAAATGAGAATAAACGGAACAACCTCCAATGATCTTGATCTTGAGAATTAGATCAGAAGGGCTATCTTTTGACATAAGGGGTACCAACCCCCCTCCC
>NW_022639795.1:37267-37420 GCF_010583005.1 Odontomachus brunneus | reverse complement strand
CAAAAAAATTTGTGCTGTTTATGGACTCAATACAGTATCGAATGCAACAACAAATAGGTGGTTCCAACGATTCCGTTCTGGTAATATGGACGTCGAAGATGAGGCACGCTCTGGTAGGCCAATCGTCGAAAATGTCGATAAAATCATGGAAAT
>NW_022639795.1:36411-37132 GCF_010583005.1 Odontomachus brunneus | reverse complement strand
CACTTTATGCACTGACGCTAAACCGATATCGTTTTCTTGTGCTATATCGCAAATAGAATTGTGAGGATTTTCGACAAAGGACGACAAAACGTCTAAAGCTTTATCGGGATTTGTTGCTGTAGCAGGCCTACCTGATGTGGCACGATTCTTAACATTACCGGTTTCCTCAAAGCGTCGTACAGTACTCTCCACTGTAGATTTAGAAATGCCGATTTGCCCACATCGAAAAGTTTCATTGAATAAGAGAGCCACCTCCTTATAAGATCTATGGCGATCACCCCATCCACGCATCATCAAAATAGATATTTGTTCACGCTCATTTAGATGTTGCATTTTTAAACGTAAAGCTCTCTCAATAAGTATTTGTTATAATCGAAGTAACGCGTCTCTAAAGAATTAAATTATGATGGAAACCACTTGAGATAAACTGCATAAATTTTATTTTGATCAAGCTCAGTTGCGCCAAGATGAGAACGGTGCATGAAGCTTCGGTATCGCATTAAAATAAAACTTTAAATAATAAATGTCGTCGAATATCCTGTAGCGTTTGGAGTGCTTGATTCGTATATCATTTTTTAATAATACATTGTGCGACAAGTGCGAGAAGTTCGCTGTTGCCGATTTGTACGGGTGATCGCACGAGCACCCCAAACGTGAGAGGCGAGGGGACTCACGATAATCAAGCACCCCAAACATGAGAGGTGAGGGAGGGGGGTTGGTA
>NW_022639795.1:35538-35747 GCF_010583005.1 Odontomachus brunneus | reverse complement strand
TGGTGATGAAAAATGGGTCACATACGAGAACAACAGCCGAAAAAGATCGTGGTCCAATCGCGGTGAGCCGGCCCAAACGATCGCCAAGCCCGGATTAACGGCCAAGTAGGTTTTGCTATGTGTTTGGTGGGATTGGAAAGGAATCATCCATTATGAGCTGCTCCCATCGGGCCAAACACTCAATTCGGACCTCTACTGTCAACAACTGA
>NW_022639795.1:26646-35526 GCF_010583005.1 Odontomachus brunneus | reverse complement strand
CTCCGAGAGCTTGGATGGGAGGTTCTATTGCACCCGCCGTATAGTCCAGACTTGGCACCAAGCGATTATCATCTTTTCAAGCATTTGCAAAATTTTCTTGATGGTACAAAACTGGCCTCAAGAGAGGCTTGTGAAAATGAGCTGGTCAAGTTTTTTACCAATAGGGACGAGGACTTCTTAATCGCGGAATTATGAAATTGCCTTCAAAATGGACAAAAGTTATCGAACAAAACGGCGCATATTTGATCGAAATCGGATAATCCTAACTATGTTAATTTCATCGTCGAAATAAAGCGAAAAAACGCTCAGAACTTTTTATTTCATCTAATATATGAAAATAAAATCTCTTTATCCGCCAGCCTAGCGCTTAGGTACTTATCGATATTCGTATGAATCTACCTGTATAAACTTAAACGTAAAATTCTACTCGCGTGTATAAAAATACGATCTCTTCATCGGTTAACGTAACGCATAGACATACGCTCACTACTTTAACCACGCGCATCTTATTCGTGCACTGCTCATCACAAACTAAAATAAATAAACTTATACCAATCATTACAATAAATAATCATTAAAATAAATAAACTAGGTGCTTCTGACGCTATCCACCTGAGCTCGGGAACGAACATCTACCCTATCACACATGACTAACTAACCTTTTTCTTTTTCTGTTGCAGGTGACTGGCCTTGGACTCCAGGACTCGGATATAGGATGCCCTCTAACATTTATTTTTTCTGTTGCAGGTGACTGGCCATGGACTTCAGGACTCGGATATAGGATGCCCTCCAACTGCTGCATACGGTAAGTCATCATCCACTTTCATTCTATCTTTTCAGCTGTCACCCCGTCGTCTCCCGTCGTCTCTCAGGTAAGTAGCGCGTCTTCATTGCGTTCTCCCGGCGCTCTCGCGCACGTTAGCCGATTCACGCGATTTTAATCGGGCGTCTCGCTGTCTTTCGCGGGATACTTCTCGATACTGGCGGGCGCGACAATCCCACCGACTATGGCGTATAACCTTTTATGGTTGATCCGCTCCGCCCTCTTTTTTTTTAATGCCCGACGTCGGTCGGATGGTCGGCTCCGCGAGTCCTTTATCATCTAAGCCCGTTTCGGCTTAACATCTCGCTCAACGCTTGTCCGGCTTCTTTAATTCCGCGCGTGTTATCCGCACGACTTTATCACCTCTCGATGACCTTTCTCTCGAAAAGTCGGCTCGCCACGCTTATTCTCGGCCTCTGTACGGATTGCTTCACGATAGCTACGCAACGTTTACACATTATCTCCGGTCTTCGCTCGTTTCGCGACTCTTCACTTGGTTGACCGACCCGTCTCGCATCTCCTGTTCGCAGGGTATATTCTACGCGCCGGTTCCCCACATCGCCTACTATCGTTCGCCTTGGCGAGCCACTCTCCACTTCAACGTCGTCGCGCTCCTCGAGCTCAGACATGCGCAGCCTCAACGGGTCTCTTATATCTATACTTAACCTATTATTTACTACTAACTTATATTATTCTCAACTCTCTAAGTCTAGATATCACAGCTCCGACACCCAGAGCATTATCGCGCACACTTCTTTCCGTCTTAACCTTACCGGATCCTAGTTCCCCACGTCGAGTTCTTCCGGCGTATCGGGATCCCCTGTCTCGGCGGACACTCCCGGCGTCTCCAAACGTCCCTCGGTGGTCGTAACCAGTTCCCACGGCTCCGTCACTCTTCGAGTCGGTTCCGACGGCTCTCCGACGGCTCTCCGACGTTCCCAACCGGTTCGGACCGTCCTGATTCCGGAGTTGAGTAAGGTTGGGTTAGTTTGGTTGGGTTAGGTTAGTTGGGTTTGGTTTGGTTAGCTTGATTTGGTTAGTTAGTTATAAGGTTGGGTTGGGTTAGTTAGTTAGATTTGAGTCTCGCGGCGGCCTCTGAGCAGGACGGACGTGCCCGGAGAGCGCTCCTCAACGACTGTCATAATCTGACTTTAGGATCGTGCCGTAGACGGAGTCTCGTAACGGGAGTAACACGCGAGTGAATAAGGTGTGCAAGTGCATCACCCGGAGGTGCAGTGGAGGTGTACAACTATTAATTTTGGATTTAATTGTTTTGAAGCAAGCCTGCTTGTCGAGTAGCGTAGGCTGTGTGCCGGCGGTCCTGCGCGCATGCGCGGCCGTGGCGTGACACAAGTGCGAAGTACAGTCCGCAGTGAAAATATTGCGCACGCGCGCCGTAGTGACGGGAACCCAGGCTAATATTGATTTGTTACTTTTCTTTCTTTCTTTTTTTTGGTTTAACAATTCATTCACTGGTGTCAAATATACACCAGGTCACGGTTGGGGACACCGTCGCCGTGAGTGGCTGCGAGACTCGGGAAAAAGCAAGCAACCTAGGGAAACACGCTCGTGCCTTCTGCGTGAAAATTGACATAGACTCAGCTGAGCGAAGGTCAATAGGCAGAGACTGAGAGCATTAAGATAGCAGTAGGCGGAAGTGCAAGTCGGCAAAGTGCATAAACACCGAGAAAAGTATAATTAGTAATTGGATTGAATATCCGTTGCTAAGTGGACTGTACCGGCTGAAAGAGAAAGTAAGGAGTGACGTAGCGAGCGTGACGTCAGGCGGGCGATCGTGAGGTACACGTGCGTGCGCAGACGTCACGACACAAAGCACCGGGGGTGATCACGGGTGTATCTACGCGAAGTAAATAAACGCTACGACGCACTAGGACGAACATGAGCGCCAAAAGCTGGGGAAAGGAAGCGGACCAGGATGCAACGGGATGGGAAAAGGAGGAAGAAGAAACGGAGAAATCAGGAAATGGGAAACCAAAGGAAGGCAATAAGAAGATGATCCAAGGAAAAGAAGGAACAAGTCTTTTCGAGGAAAAGGCAGCAGAATTTGCTAAAACCAGGACAGACATGCTAAGAAAAGAAACAAGCAAAGAGGGAGGGAGAGACATAGAAAACAGAGAAGCAACAACGAGCGAAACAGGAAATATGTCGGAGATAGTAAGTTTATGCGAAGTAATCATGGGCAAGGAAGATGAAAGAATAACTGCGTTAGAAAATATCAACAAAACGGCGAAAAAACGAAAAAGCGTAGCGGGTAAAAAAAGAGAGTGGGGACAATACGAATTTTAAATTCGAATTCGTATCCTCGGTAGCAATCGCTACTGGAATCATCGAGAACGCGGAAAAAGTTGATGCACTAAGAGCAAAGTGCGCAAAAATAAAGGGCGCAATAAGTGGACAAATGAAAGCCATACTCAAAACAATTAGGGAAGCTACAATGGTGCTCCTGAAAAAAATGACGAATCACCGTTCGTACGTATGAGAATAACCGAGTTGAAGACGGAAAACAAATTTTACAGAGAGGAAATGAAAAAATTAAAGGATACAATGAATGAATTAGAAGCAAATAACATGAGGGACAAAAGTGTGGCGGAGGTGTTGCAAGAATCGATCCAGGCATATAAGGCTGCAAGCATAAACATAAGTATGGAGAGTACTCCGGGAGCAGAGGGAAACGAGGGGGGAAAGACGTCTTTGTGTTCAGTGAGGGAAAGGAAAGCGGAGGAAGGGGAAACACAAGTAGGAAAGGAACGGAAGAGAGAGGAGATAGGATGGAGAAGGGATCAAGGAGAACAGAAGACAGGAAAAGTAGGAATGCATTTACCACAAAGGAGTGGGAGAACAGAGATATTATGAAACCGAAAAGGAGGGGAGAAGGAGGCGAAACAGAACAAGATACAGATAGGAGACACAAGAAGGGGAACAAAGGAATCAGAATAACCGAAAACGTCGTGCTGCGACCACCCCTAAAGGGAGTAAGGAAACAACTGTACGACACAGGTAAAAATGACAGAGACCTAATGATAGACAAACTGAGCAGACAAATCGAGGAACTACGGAAAGGGAGAAAGGAAGAGCAGCAAAAGACACAGGAAGCAAGAAAGGAAGAAACAAATAAGGGCAGATCATGGGCAGAAGTCCTAAGAAATGGAGAAACACAAAAACAACAAAACTGGAGACAGACAAGGGATAGAAGTGGCAATAGAGCAAAACAGGATACAGGGCTCAAGGAAAGGAACAGGACACCAGAAAGAAGAAGGCCCACCAAATCAGCGGCAGTGGCCATTAGACAAACAGAAGGAGGCCTCTCCTACAAGGAAGCCATGAAACTAGCGAGAGAAAAAATATCGCTAGAAGAGCTAGGGATCGAGGAAACAAGAATTAAGAAGGACATCGGCGGCGGCATTCTGATAGAGATCAAGGGGAAAATGGAGAGGAGAAAGCGAGCAAACTCGCCAATAAACTGGGAGAGGTACTGTCGGACGGAGCAAGGGTGTCGATCCCCAAGCAAATGGCAGAGTTAAGACTGGTCGGTCTGGACGACTCTGCCACTATCGCCGAGGTGGCACACACAGTAGCGGATAGAGGGAGCTGTGGAATAGATGAAATTAAAACAGGAATGCTAAGAACGGATTGAACCAGTATGGGTTCGATATGGCTGCGTTGCCCACTAAAAGCCGCACTAAAAATGAATGAGCTAGAGAAGGTTAAAATAGGATGGACAATGGTTAATGTCACGCTATTACCCAACAGAGGACTACAATGTTACAGGTGCCTAGAATTCGGCCACACAAGGACAAGCTGTAAGAATGAGAAAGATAGGTCAAAGACATGCTATAGATGTGGAAGAGACGACCACATATCCAGAGATTGTCGAGGAAAAGCGTGGTGCCTGATCTGCGCGGAAAGAAACCTACCAGCAAGTCATCGAATTGGGAGCGAGCTCTGTAAAGCAAAATCGCAGGGAAAAAACGGAGAAAGAATTAATAGAGCAGAATTAAGAGGAAGGGTAGTACAATAAGAAGGGGAGAGGAAAGAGAAGGAAGGAACAATGAACACTAGAACGGAGCTAGGGCAACCATCAGGGAACCAGGAAAAAATGGATGTAGAAGAAACAAAAGACAACAATATACTTGCTTATCGGAGTAATGCGCAGGAAACGAACGGACTAAATGATTAAGATTGTACAAGCAAACGTCAATCATTCACAGACAGCGCAGGACATCCTACGTCAATATATGGCAGAAGAAAACATCGATTTAGCGATCCTATCGGAACCCCACTTCGTACCTAGGAAGGACAACTGGGTGAGCGATATCGGAATGAAAGCAGCCATCACATGGAGACTAAGAAGAGGGAAACTAGCAGCCAATCTAATCCTTAGAGATAACGGATTCGTGATAGTAGAATATGGAGAACACACAAGTTGCTACATATCCCCCAACATGAAGAGACTCGAGGCAAAAGGATTTCTAAACAGGCTGGAAAACTGCATAAAAGCATTAGACAACAAACAACTGATACTAGCAGGTGATTTTAACGCGAGATCAAAAATGTGGGGTGACAAAATAACAAATTACAAAGGAGAAATTCTGGAGATCTGGACAGAAGCACTAAACCTGCAAATAGTAAACAGAGGGGAGACACCCACCTGCGTGAGAGCACAGGGAATCTCAAAGGTGGACGTAACGTGGGCAATCCCCGGCCTAGCAAACAATATAAAAGACTGGAAAGTGACAGAAGAATATCGGGATTTTCGGACCATAACAACATAGAATTCAAGATAGAAAAAAAAGGCAGGAACAAGGAAGGAAAGAACCAGAAAAGAAGGGAGGCTAAAAGGTGGAAAGTGGAAGAAACAAACCTGGAAACCATCGAAGCAGTGATACTAGTCGCTGATTGGGGCAAAACAAGGAAAGCAAGCGAAGCCGAAGATCTGGCAGTAAAGCTAACCGACATAGTTAAAACAGCGTTCGAAATATCAACACCGAAAAAGGGATCAGGCCCACACAAGAAACAAGTATATTGGTGGAATATCACAATAGAAGAAAAAAGAAAAAAGTGCATTAAGTGCAGAAGGGTTGTAACAAGAGGAAGAAAAAATATAAAACCCCTAGCAATTATCAACCGGCTGAGGGATAAAGCCAAAGCAGCCAGAAAAGAGCTCAAAATGGAAATCAAGAAGGCCAAAGGTGAGGCGTGGAGCAAACTACTGGACGACCTAAAAAAAGACCCATGGGGGAAACCCTACCAGTTAGTAATGAGAAAACTGAAAGAGAAAACAGCGACACTCACAGAAAACATGGACCCGAGAACAGTGAGGAATATCGTGGACACACTCTTTCCAGAGAACAACGATCCGAGAGAGATACCGGAATTAAGAAGCGAAGAAACTTGGAATGAAGAGGATAAAATCAAAACAGCGGAAATAATAAGCATAATCAAAAGAACAGGCAAGATTAAGAAAGCTGCAGGTCCAGATGGCCTGACGAAAGCAGTTTGGAAAATGGCGGTGGACTATACGGCGGGGGATATGGCGGAATGCTTCACACAATGCCTGAAGCAAAGTAAATTTCCCAGAATCTGGAAAGTAGCCAACTTAGTCCTACTCAAGAAGGCGGACAAACCGGATGGGCACCCTGAATCCTACAAACCGATATGCCTTCTCAACAACCTAGGCAAAGTCTTTGAGAGAATAATCGTCAACAGAATCGTAGCAAGGATGAAGGAAGTAAAGGACTTAAACGAAGCACAATATGGGTTCAGGAACAGCATGGAGGCAAATGACGCAATCCTCGACGTGAGGAAGTATACCGATTCCTACGTGAAAAAAGGACACATATGCCTAGCAATCAAGCTAGACATAAAGAATGCGTTCAACACCATACCATGGGCGACAATAATGGAGGCAGTCACACAATGGGGATTTCTAATCTACATAGTACGAATTATAAGGGCGTATCTGAGCGAAAGGTCAGTTACATATATAAACAGAGAGGGGACAAACATATATAAGAAAGTGACCACAGGAGTGCCACAAGGGTCGGTCATAGGGCCGTTGCTCTGGAACATAGCATTCAACTTGGTCATGGAGATAAACTTGCCATCGGGATGTAGAGTATACTGCTATGCAGATGATACCATCATCCTAGCGGGAGGAGAAGTAGAGAGCGAAGTTAAAGCAAACGCGGAGGTAGCAACGCAAATGGTCTGCAACCACCTGAAAATATTAGACCTGGAAGTAGCGCAGGACAAGCCGGAAGCGCTACTCTTTAGCAGCTCCAAACAACACAAGAAGATTAAATTAAAAATTGGAAATGGACACACTACAACCGGAGCAATCATAAAATATCTGGGACTAGTGGTGGACCACAAGTGGTCATTCGAGACTCACTTCGAACAGACAGCCAGTAAGTGCGAGAAGACGGCGACACACCTGACAAGACTCCTACCGAACAACAGGGGACTGAGCGAGAAAAAAAAGGAGACTGTACGCACATGTAGTGCACTCAATAATGTTGTACGGAGTTCCCGTATGGTACAAAGACCTAATGAAGAAAAGGAAGACGGCTGAACCATGGAAGAGAATACAGAGAAGGATGGCGCTGAGAATAGTAGCAGCATACAGGACAGTCTCACACCCGGCATCAGCAATGCTGGCAAGAATACCACCAATCGACCTCCTGGCAACGCTGAGAGCATAAGTCTTTTTAGAGAAGAAAGCGGTAATCAGGAGGAACGGTTTCATCACAGCAGAAGAAAGCAAAGAAATAAGGAGAACTAAAAAAAAAAAACTAAGTACAAGATGGAGGATGAGGCTTAGCGACCCCTACCTACCGAGCGTTAACATAAGAGAAGCAATCCTACCTGTGTTTGACAACTGGCTGAACAGGAGACACGGGGAGCTGACCTATTTTATGACGAAAATGCTGATGGGCCACGGAAGCTTCGGCAGCTTCACACATAGAATAAAAAAACGACCACAGCGGAATGCCTGTATTGCGGAGAGGCAACAGATTCCAATACACACACAACGAAAGATTGCACACAATGGGAAGAGAAAAGACCAATAATGAGAAACACAACTGGAATAGGCATTACACTGAAGGAAATTATAATCAAAATCACAGCAAGTAAGGACATGTGAGAGGCATACGGCGCCTTCTGCAGGAAGGTATTGGCAAAAAAAAACAGGATGAATGGAGGAGACAGGACATAAGGATAGGAGGAGCGGAATCGGAATCGGAGGAGGATAATTAATAAAAGAGGAAGAACCATATACTTAACCAGAAGAACCAATACACATAAAGAAGGACAAGCGTAGAAAAACTAAGTAAGGAAGGAACTAATAAGAAGGTAGGGCTCAACTATGGCCAAAGGAACATCTGGGTAGAAGAGAGATCCAGCAGGGGAATAGTATGGGACTCAATCATCGAACCCCAATAGAGACATGTCCGAGAGAGACGCCTGAGGGAGCGGGGGCTCGGAGCAGGCGGGGATATCTGCTTCGAGATACTCGCCCTCCTCTCCACGCGTGGGGGGGTTGGCGGGGGGTGGGGTGTCGACCCCCCACCTGAGGAGATAAACATCCCCACAAGGGAGCCAAAAGGGAAGGGAGTCGGATGAGACTCAGGCGCAAGGTTGGGCCGAAAAGCAATGTCCCCTGACCCCGATCACAGAGCGCACGGAAGACACCCGGGGGAGTTTTAGCCGGTAAGAGTCCGGCATAACCCTTGGCCCCCACCCCGGGAGGTCAGGGGTATCCATGAGGATTTTTCCCCGTCACCAAAAAAAAAAAAAAAAGATTAGTTTGGTTAAGTTAGGTTAGTTAGTTAGGTCCCTTTCTCGGGGTGCACCACCTTGTCGTGTTGAGGGGGCTCCCTGGCTCTCGACCCGCCCCTCCCTTGGGAGGGGTCCTTTCTGGGTGCTGGCTGGGTTGTCGGGTTCGCTGGGTCGTGGCGCCCGGGCTGGTACGCCCCCCGGTGCGTGCTGCGGCCCGGCGTGGCCGCTGCCTTGATCTGTGTCCCAGTGGAAAACCT